>NW_026947496.1:57942500-58162500 GCF_034190915.1 Cavia porcellus
TAATTCCAACCAAAATACTAGCATTATACATCACAAAACTAGAAAAAAACTTTAAAATTTATATGAACCCAGTTGAGATTCAGAATAGTAAATGTAATCCTGGACAAAGAGGCATCAAAATATCAAACTTTGAGGTATACCACAAAGCTACACTGGTACAAACATCATGGTAGTAGCACATAAAACGCATGTGCAAGTCAATGGAACAGAATAGGGTACACAGGAAATATCTAATCACATTTGGCCATCTGATCTTTGACAAAGTGGCCAATAAAGTTCTGGATAAAAGATAAGCACTTCACCAAGTGGTGCTGGGGAAAGTGCTCATTCATATGCAGAAGAATGACTCTAGTTTCATACCTCTCCCCTTCTACTAAAATAAGATAAAAGTGGATCAAAAATTTAGATACTAAAGCAGAAACCTTTAGTCTGATGATAAGTAAAATCCTGGGAGACATATACATAGACAAGAACTTTCTGAAAAGTACTGCAATTGTATAATAAATAATATCAAGAATCAATAAATCATTTTTTAAAATTTTATTTTAAAGAGGATAAAAATTAGAACAAAACAGATCATAAGAAAACAATGTGAAAGACACAGATTTCAAAGCAAGTCAACTAGAGATCTTTACTGTCTATCACATTGACTATTGTTTCCTTTCAAATAGTGGTCCGTTCTTCACATACAATGAGTTCATACAAAACAGCATAGTATAGAACTGATCAGAACAGGACAATGAAGACATTTTAGGTCTTCAAGACCAGACAATAGGGAAGTCAACAATGGCTGCCATAATGTCTCTCATTCTCTTCAAAATAGCTGCCCATATCTTCACATATGTTGAAATTAAACTAAACAGACTAAAATCACTCTTAACAATGCATAATAGTATTGCTGAATTTAGCATTATGGTGCTATGGAATCAGCACTAGGTACCTTGATGTCTCTTTTCCTTCAACGTAGCTGTTCATAATAAATTCTCATAAACTGTTTAGAAGTTCTATTCATGCCTGAAGTCTCTACATGTATATCTATTCTTTCTGTATTAGAGGGAAAAACAAAGCAAAGCCAAACAAAACATATTCCTAGAAAAACATAAAAGGAAAAAGACATATAAACAACAGTGGCAAAGAGCCCAGAATACTGACAATGTAGGCCTTCAAAACAAGGTGGTATGAGCATAATAAGGGTGGTTATTTAACATAATGATCTTCAAGAGTTCCTCAGATCACCATACAATAATATGCACAATATTTCAAATCCTATGAATGTTAACTATTTTGTTCCAAGAACTTATAGAATTTGTAGCACAATCATTTTAACTATCCTAAGTGTGTTTATGCAATTTTAGATAGTTTTCCTTTTCCCTCATTTTCCCTGAGATATTATCTTTCCCCTTTAAGCAAATGCTTGTCCCTTCACTGTGTTGAGTTTTTCATGTCTTATGTACTCTTACCATTTCTTACCCTAGGGAGACTATATGGTATTTATACATATGAGTTTGATTTATTTCACTTATGAGTATGGTCTCAAGTTGCATCAATTTACTTACAAATATCTCAGTGTTATCATTCTTTATAGCAGAGTAGTACTCCATTGTATAAAAATACCACAACTTTTTTATCCATTCCTCAGTTGGTGGGCATTTAGGTTGTTTCCATGATCTGGCTATTACAAATTTTGCTGCAATAAACATGGGTGCACATATATCACTGTGGTATGATGTTTTCATTTTTTCTGGGAACATGCCTAGAAGTGGAATAGCTGGAACAAATGGGACTTCGAATCCCAGCTTTTTGAGGACTCTCCAGACTGACCTCCACAGTAGTTGCACCAGTCTGCACTCCTAACAACAGTGCAGAAGAGTTCCTTTTTCCCCACAGCCTCTCTAGCATTTATTGTTGGTAGTTTTCTTGATCCTGGCCATTCTTTCATGAGTGAGATGGAACCTCAGTGTTTTTTTGATTGTTTGTTTGTTTTTTGTTTTTTGTCTTTTTCGTTTTTATCAGTACCAGGGATCGAACTCACGACTACCTGCTTGCAAGGCAGGCACTTATGCCGCTGAGCTAAATCCCCAACCCCCTGTGTTGTTTTAATTTGCATTTCTCTAATGACCAATGATGTTGAACATTTTTTCATGTATTTATTTACCATTTGTATTTCTTTATCTGAGAACTGTGTATCTGTGTACTCATCTCAGATGTTCATTTTTGTAATGCATCTTTGAATTTTGGGGACATGATTTTTAAAAATTCTTTATATGCTTTGTACAGAAGTCCTTTTACTGAGGGACATTTCACTAATATTTTTCCCTATTTGTGGGTTTTCTTTCCACTATGCAGGAGATTTCTTTTGATATGCAAAAACTCTTTGATAGGACAGGAGCCCAGTTATTGATTCTTTGAAGTATTTCATGTGTGGTTTGATTCTTGTTCATGAATTCTCTACCTACCCCTATGTCTTCAAGATTTCTACCTACTTTGTCTTCCAACAAATTTAATGTTTCTGTTTTAATAATTAGATCTTTGATTCATTTGGACTTTAGTTTAGTACACAATGGAAGGCATGGGTCTAGTTTAGGTTTTCAGCATATGGAAAGCCAAATTTCCAGCACCATTTATTGAAGAGACTGCCTTTCTTCCAGTGGATGTATTTGGTCTCTTTATCAAAGATAACGTGGCTAAGTGTGTTTATATTTGTAGTTGTATCTTCTAATCTATTCCATTGATCTTCAGGTCTGTTTTTATTCCAGAACCATGCTGATTTTGGTACAGTAGTTTTGTAAATAACTTCAAGTCAAGGATTGTGATGCTTCCTGCCTTGCCTTTGTTGCTTAGAATTGCCTGTGCTGTTCTAGGTCTCTGCTAGTTCCAGATAAATTTTAGGAGTGATTTCTCTAGAACTGTGAGGTATGCTAGTGGCATTTTGATTTGGATTGCATTAAATCTGTATAACAATTTTGGGAGAATGGCCATTTTCACAATATTGTTCTTTCTATCCATGAACAAGGGATGTCTTTCTGTTTTCTGGAGTCCTCTTTAATTTATTTTATCACAGAATTATAATTTTCCCTGAATACATCTTTTCCTCAAGAATCAATTAATCATTTTTATTGAAGCTTCTCTGCAGCAACAGAAATGATCAAGAGTAAAGAGACAACCTATAGAATGGGAAAAAATATTTGTCATATACTCCTTAGAAGAGAATTAATATATAAAGTACTTGAAAAAAATATACTTTCAAAAAAGAAAGACCCAATCAAAAATTTACAAATGAAATGAATAGACACATTTCAAGAGTATAAATGCCCAATTAGT
The DNA here is from genome assembly GCF_034190915.1 of Cavia porcellus. NCBI lineage: Eukaryota > Metazoa > Chordata > Mammalia > Rodentia > Caviidae > Cavia > Cavia porcellus. The sequence goes on from NW_026947496.1 coordinate 57,945,822, forward strand.
ATATCATTAGTATATTAGTATATAAAAAATACTCAGCCATTGTCAAAGTGAAAATAAAAACAACCATAAAATTCTATTTGTCTCCAGAAAGAATGGTTAGCATCAAGAATGCAAACTACAACAAATTCTGGCAATATTGTGGGGATAAAGGAACCTCTGTACATTGTTGGTGGGAATGTAAATCCATAGAATCACTATGAAATTGGTGTAGAGGATTCTCAAAAAACTAAAAAAAAAAAAAAATTCCACTCAATTCAGCTATATCCTTTCTAGCTATCTTTCCAAAAGAGTTTAAAGCATCATATTATAGTGAGACATGTATACCCATGACTACAGCAAAACAACTCACAATAGATAAATCTTGGAAATGGCCCACATGTCTATCAACTGATGAGTGGATAAAGAACAGTGGTAGAGAGACACAGAGGAGTATCATTCCTTTGTGAAGAAAGTTAAATTTGAGTCATTTGTGGGAAAATGGATGAACCCTGAGAGAACAGTGCTAAGTAAAATAAATCAGACACAGGTCAACTATCACGTACTTTCTCTAATATGAGAAATCAAAGTATTAAATAATTTAAACAGCAAAAACAAAGATAGATAATAGAAAGAAGGAAAGTAGATACTTTGCATGTGGGAGGAGTGCCTAGTGACCTGGGGGAGGAGGAACGCAGGAGAAAGTGGAGTAAAAGGATTAAGATGTCTCTCTCTCTCTCTCTCTCTCTCTCTCTCTCTCTCACACACACACACACATTCTCTCTCTCTCTCTCTCTCTCTCTCTCTCTCTCTCTCCCCATAATGAGTGTATTCGTTGTGTATCACAAACAGGTACCAATATAAATAATTTTTAAAAATATGATATTGATTTGAGTTGCCTTTATTGTTTCCTATCAGTGAAAATATTTCATATTATTCTCATTTTAAATAAATGAAGAAAGTAACACTCATAATCTTAAACTGTTTAAATCCTGAAATACATTAATATTCCTTTAAATGTATGAAAGCCTTCAGAATCAAATCCTTCCTCTACTTTTGCTTATTACATCCCCTACAGGGTTCAGATATTGTATCAGTTTCTGGAAATTGACTGTTGTACAGTGGAGTTTGCCCTGAAAAAAAAAAAATGTAACAGTTATCAGAGATAAAAATGACTACATACAGAGTCACAGTCATGTCAATGAGCCCCGTCTGAGAGGAGCTGTAGATCATGTAGGGAATTCTGGAGAAGGTGAACTGCAGTTAGGAATTAGGTTCCAAGAGAGGAAAGGAAACAAGGTGGATAATGGTTTAGAACAAGGTAGTCTGTATGGAACATTTGCAAAATCTTAGAGGCACAAGAGCATAGCAGATCCAATCTTAGATTTCAGCAGCCTATTTGGCAACGAGGCAGTATATGAGATTTGTACAATCTGGAGTTGGTCTATAGAGCTTTATATGCCTTATAATTAAATATTTTGGATGTTTGTGAACATGTTTAGCTGTTAAGAGACTTCAAGTAAAATGGAAATGTCATCAGAATTGAGCTGTAGGAAGAAAACCATAGCAAGCACACAGGAGGAATATCAGAAAGAAGGCAGATACTCTAACTGGAGAATAATGACACAAAATAATTAAAGATCATGGGGTTCACAGAGATTTTTAAGGAAACATAATCAACTGAACTTTGTTTACTCATTCATCATTCACGATGTGCTAGATGCAATAGAATTATTTAGAATATTTTAGTAAAAAAAAAATTAAAAAAAAAAAAAATCTGCCCCAGGACTGGAGATTTAGCTCAGTGGCATAAGCACCAGCTTTGAAAGCGAGCATTCATGAGTGCGATTTCCAGTGAAAATAAAACAAAACAAAATAAAACACCTGTCCTGGACGAACCAATATTTTGGAATTATTATAATCTTGAATAAAATTTGCATTACAGTGGTGAATTACGGGTTCACAGAAGGTAGTAAGAGATGATTTTCATGACTGGGAGAGTCCTTAGGCAGACACTTGATGAAGGACAATAATGTTTAATACAAACCAACAACATGCTTTGTGGAGTAGATGTGCTAGCCAATCAAGCAAGGTTGAAAAATTAAATTTGGAGAAAAACATATTTTAATGTATTGTCAAATACACTTCAATTTTTGTGCTTTTTCTGAGGTTTGACTGGGAAAATTGAGTTTTGTTTTGTGAGTTCCAAGATGTGTGGTCCCAGGTAGAAGTGTGAGAGTACAGGGCTGGCTTCAGCCTCAGAGCCACAAGGCCCAGGGCCCAGGGCCCACAGTATTATTAGGAGCACAAGAAAATGTTTTATTATCTTTTAGAGGGAAAATGAGCTTTTAGGTCAACAAAATCGTATTGTTAATATGCTTATCTTTATGATAATCTAGTCATAAAAACATAATTTTCTATTTTCTTCTGAAATAAAGTGAGCTAGAAAGTTTTAAAAAAACCCTGCATTCTTCAAAATCACAGTGTGGCTCTCTATAAAAGGCAAATATTGCTTTCTGTCTCTGTTCAAATGTAAAATGCCTCATTTTATGTTGCTTTCATGGCACGTCTCACTCACCCTTTAACCCTTCTAATAAAACTACCCCATCTCAATTACAAATCATAGATATAGATTGTATTGTGTGTAAGATTGCTTGTACCCCCTGAGCTCAATTTCTTTGTTTTTGTTTTTGTTTTGGGGAAGATCAGACTCAGAGTCTCTGTCATGCTAGGTGTATCCTCTACCAAAGAAAAGATATTCCCACTTCTAGAAAATGCAGTAGTGACATCATCATACATCTCTGCTGAGCTGATACCCACTTTTATTCCTAAGCAGGATGGTTTCACTTTGTCTTTTGGAATAGTTAAAAGGTTAGGTCATCTTTGGGCACCTCAGATTGTTATTTGACTTTTCCAACTCTCCAACAAAATTCTCTGTATAATTTACAGAGCTAGTTGTCACTTCCAAATGGAAAGGATGTTTTCATCCATCCACATATTTGCGTTATAATGTTTCTTCCACTTCTATTCTTATTTTGCTATGAAGCATGAATTTGCACTGTAACAGATCGGCGGTCTTCTACAGAGTAGGAATCAGAGGCACAATTTTTAATTGACCTATTTCCTCTTGACTACCACTTAAAAGAAGCACGGAGAAATCACTATTTGTTCAATTGCTTTATCTTATTAACACAAGGACCTAAGGTACTAGTATTGGTGGGTTGTAGATTAGTATAAAATTGTAAATTTTGCTTTTATTTTTGCAATAGAATATTCTAAACATAAAGACTATGAAATATGTCTTCCTTGTCCCATTTGAAAATCTGAGTTCTAAATAATTCTAAATTAAATTTAGAAATTGTTTTCTGATGCTAAGGAGCATCCTTATGTTTATTCCTAGAAAATTTCTGTTTGAAAATCATATTGTGTGTCACTGTCTCAAAGTGTTGATGATTTAAACTCCCAAAACCCAAGCTGATAATTCAGTAATAAAAACCAAAAGCATTGTTTTCCACTTATAGAAAATGTCTAGAGTACAATGAAAAAAATAAAATTCAAGTGTAAAAATAGCAGATTTGGGTTACCACTTAGAAGCATGGTAATTCATAACACATTTATCTATACTTTTTCAGATGTGTTTCTTCCTAATGAGAAGTTGTGGTAACTAGGGTCCCAAGTCTAGCAAAGGTTAAACTACTTATCTTTTTTATCACAAGTCCTGGGGAACTTAATTGCCCTCGAGGCACATGCTAAATGGTTCTTGTCATCAATAATTGAGTGTTCTTACTTCCCACCCAGATAAAATCCTCAAGATGTTTTTAGATATTTCTATGAATTTACATTATATTTTCAGATGGTTAATTAAGCATGAGACTGTTCCTCTTCTCTGAAAAAAGTAAAATTATATGTGAGAAGTGTGTAGTTTGTCCAATCCAAAATAGAAAAAATAATTTTATTTTAACTTCAGGAGTAAATCATGCAATGATGCTACACAATCTGCAAGTGATTTCATTATTTCTATCTTCATAATCATCATGACCTGTCTCTCTTTTGAATGATAAAGATGATGCTAGTGAAATCTGATCAGCTCTGAATACAGTAAGAAGGTATTTTCTCTGTAGTGATAGTGAGTTCATGGAGATCCACTCTTCCCCACTGGTCTGTTTCTTTCTGTGAACAGATGTGCATGTGTTAGATTTCTGGCTCTGAGGTAGGTATGAGCAGAGATGTGGACTGCTGATAAGATTGGTAGCACGTGTCACAGACAGATATCTGCCACTGTTAAAACTCAAGTCAGAGTTCTGATATTCATAAGAGCTGTTCTAGTTGGAGATGGGCTGGCTGGCACTGCCACTGAGTATATACATCTTGAGATGATTTTGATAGCTGGTGACTCCAAACTGAAAAAAGTTGTTACTAATAAATGCCACATCAAAATCTTCAACAGGTGGTGATATCTTTTTATATCTTAATAACTCAAGGCACTTTTTGCTAAGTGTTACAGCCTCCACTTTTATTTATCTGTAAGATTTACACTGATCAGTGAAGTAGGAAATATGGGCCTTTATGCAAAATACATTGTGCCTGTGCAGAAAAACCTGTAATGGGATGGCTGTTCCTCCAATGTGAATTGTACAGGCATATTATCACATGTCCTGGAACCCTGTTAATGAAGTCCTGCTTAAAGAAGTAATGCTCCCAGAGCTCAGGGGCCTGCCCAGAGTCCAGCCACACTAGGCTGTGCTCACCTGGCAGGTTTCAGGCCTGCCCAGGACAAACTCAGCAACCTTCTCTGGAACCGGTAACCAGGAAACTCAGCTGGGGCTAGGGTGAGTCTGCAGTCTGCATGCCTTCTGGAGCCCAGGACATTGTGTTAAGATCATTGCTCCCAGAGCTCAAGGAGCAACCCAGATCCCAGCCACTCTAGAATCACCTTGCTGACTTCTGGGAGAACATGGTGGATGGATAACAGCAGCTATGGAGGCTCTCTGAGTTAGCCAGCTTAGAATCCAGGAATGGTATGGTGTGAGGAGTTCTAAGCAAGGGGAGATATACCCTGCCAACCCAGGAACAAGCTAAGCTGAGAGAAACCAACTGGAAATGCAATCCCAGTGCTAAAACTGGAACAGATAAAAATCTCAGTGCTGAAGCTGGAACCTGCACCTCTGGAAGCTGCGATTTGAATTTGTTGCTGCATCTGAATTGGCACAGCAGGGACAAAAAGGTGAAACCTCTGAAAGTGGGACTCAGTGAATGGAGTTGAGAGCGGGACTGGCAGGGAGCCCTGCATTGACCTGCGGAGAGTGAGAGGAACGAGGACCCTTCCATAGAATAGGAGGCTCCAACAGAGGATATTCTGGAACTGGGCAGACTAGCCGGAACAGGATGCTGCAGTGACTTTAGTCACATATTCCCCTCTCAAGTGGGATTGGTGGGGGGTGCTTGGCATGGGTGATGCCACAGATTAAGACCCAGTAGGCTAGCCCAAACCAGGTCCCAGTGCCTGGAGGCACACCTTAGCAGTGAAGCCTTCAGTAGGTTGACTGACCTGGAGGGGCGGGCTCAGGAGAGGTTGCCCAGGTCTGTGTCTCCCTGGTACACTGCAGTGGGCGGAACACCTAGCCGGCCCAATACAAACAAACTGTAACCAACAAAGAAAGAAACTGGGCCTCCTATATACTTTTGTATGGAAGGAACAAAAGGTATGGGAAGAGGGAGCAACAAGAAAGGGCCCTCGGCCCCCAATCCTGAGAACACTGATCCAGGAAAGGTAAAGACAAAGGAGAATGAGGACAGACAACATGCAATATCAGGCACAGCACCAGTAGACATAAAGCGATATCACCAGAGCCTCATAGAAGAGTTCAAAAGTGAAGTATTTAATGACCTAAAGCAAGATATAAGTAGAATAGTTAGAGAAATGCTAAGAACCACCCAAGAAAAAACAGATGGTAGAATGGAAGAACAGAAAAAAAGAGGAGAATTGTTTGATGGAGAAAATAGAGAAAACATAGAATACGTGAAGCAGGTTCAAAGAGATTACAAGGAAATTAAAAACTCTATTGAAAGCTGGAATAACAGCTTGAAAGAAACTAAGGATAGATTATCTGAATTGGAGGACAGATTTGTAATGTGGGAGCATGAAATGAAAAACTTCTTAAAAATAAAAAGAAAACAGCAATAACACAAAGGCTTGAAGATGATAAGAGGATCTATAACTTAAGAATTAAGAACATAAAAGAAGAAGTAGGGACACAAACAAATGAACTACAAAGGCTATTCACAGAAATAATCAAGGAGAATTTCCCTAATTTAGCAAAAGGTAAAGATACTGAGATGTATGAAGCATACAGGAACCCAGTTACCTACAACACAAACAGAACAACACCCAGGCAAATAATAATCAAAATTCCAGAAATCCAATGTAAGAATACAATATTAAAAGCTGTCAGAGACAAGAAACAGATCACTTACAAGGGAACACCCTCAGAATTACAGCAGGCTTCTTGGCACAAACCATCAAATCACGAAGAGTGTGGGGAGAAATAATTCAAGCTTTGAAAGATAGTAACCTCCAGCCAAGATTGATATATCCTGCACAATTGTCCCTAGAAATTGATGGAAAAATAAGGTACTTCCAAGATAAAGAGGAACAACGGGAATTTGCAACCACCAATTCAACTCTACAGAGAATATGGTAGGATATTCTAAAAAAGGAAAATACCAAGATCCCAGAAACAGTGACAGAGAGGCCACAATGAATAGAGCAGAAAGCAAAATGAAGAAGACAAACTGACAACTAATGACAGAAAAAGAGCTCAATAGAAATGAGACAGAAATGGTAGGAACAGCTATTTTGGAGAAAATAAGACATCATAATAACTAGTGCTGATTTAATATCTTTTTTTGAAGTCCCATCAAGCTTTCGTTCTTCTGTCTCCATCAGTCTTAACATATATCTTATTGGATTTTATTATATGTGATAATATAAACAAAAACTTTTATAGACAAGGAGATCACACAGAAATCATTGTTCATTTTCTGTTAGTTGGTTCTATATACCCTGTAATACTGTCATTCTCTTGAATGGTTTTGCATTGTCTTGATATGTTTGATGCTCAAGTATACGAAGTTATACTCAAAGATTTCAAGGATAGAGACACTATGGTAACTACTTTTATGTCAGGATATCTGGTGGTGAAACAATATTTTGCTTAAATGTTTAAGCAAAATTTAACTTTGACTTGTGCTGTTTTGTTGTTATATCCTCTTTTATTTTAATCTCCATTTTATTATTTGCTCTTTTTTATCTTTTTAATTAAGGGAAAAATTTTAAAAAGCAGAATATATTATAGTAACCCACTTTGATTCCCTATTAACTTGATTTGAAAGCATGTATTGTTCTCACCATCTTGTTTTGACTGATTTTTCCTCTATTCTGTTTTGCTGTGAAGACAATAAGATTCACTATGATGCCCATTCTGGATTGACTATTATCTTCTTTTGAAGTCTTGTAATGTCTCCAATGTGTTGGTTTTACTGGTTTTGTTCTTTACTGTTTTGTTCAATTTTATTATAACTGATGACATAGGCAACACTTTTTTAAGATAGCAAGAAGCATTATGGTAACCAATGTTGATCAGCTTGTATTTTGTTTTTACAGTATGTATTTTGTCCATCCTTTTGGTTTGACGGACTCTGTATTGTTTTATCACATTTGGTTTCATTCTCTTCAAAAACAGTAATAAGGACGGTGGGAATAACAAAACCCAAAATGTGTAATTGTCATTGTACAAAAGAGAGGAAAACAAAGTGCTCTAAAGGATATAACTGCATGTATATTTAAGTGTATAAGATAGATAACCATATTACTGAGTTTTATTGGATCATTGAATAGAACTGTTTGCAATCTCACTGTTTGAATGTCCCCTTTATATGCTTTAATTTTGTAACTTGAGTAACTATTTCTAAGATGACAATATGTAATCTATTAACTAGTGATTTCCTACTGTTTATTTTTTCTGAAATTCTGTAATACTTGTACCCTTTTTCTGTTTTTTTTTTCTTTTTATCCTTAAATAAAATTAAAAAAGAAAAAAAAGAATCACCTTGGGAGGTTTTGCAGCCTGAGTAGATTATCCCCACGACCTTCTTCAATTACTGGTGTGGAGAGCAGGTGAAGTGAGTTTCAGGGAATTGGTATTTGCCTGGGGAAAGATTGAACCCATCATCCACAGTGGGTAGGTGCCTGCCCAGCTACCTGGAACACAGAAGGAAGCACAGGAGCTCCTAAGGGCCTGAGTAGACTATGCTCAGCAACCTTAATTCAGTCCCGGTAGCCTAGGACATAGGAGATGATTTCCAGCACAAGCAGGGAAAGCTTTAGAAAAACACTGGAAACACAAAAATATAGGAAAATGACAAAATGAAAGACCAAAATGCAATCTCAAACCTCTAGTCCATCCCAAGAAACCCTAGCAGCCATGTACATAGAAAAAAATAATATATATATATGCCATACACCTGAATGGCAACTGAAAAAAAGAATCAACTCCAGGAAGCTTTAAAGGAATTCAAACTAGAAATAATCTCCAAGGTAAAAAAAAAAAAAAAAATGTTAAAAGTAATGAAAGAGATGCTAAACACATCTAAAGAAGACACAGTTAAAACATTAGAGGAACAACAACAACAACAAAAAAGATAGAATCCCTGAGTGAACAATTTAAGAAACAAACAGAATGCATGACGCAGATTCAAAGAAATACACAAGAAATCAAAAATTTCATTGAAACTTGTCAAAACTGACTCAACAAAAGCGAAGATAGAATTTCAGACCTTGAAGACAAGATTGCAGCTAGTGAACAGGAAAGGAAAGATCTTTAAAAAAAAAAAGAATCAGGAAATAACAATTCAACAGCTGCCAGATGATGCAAAGAAAATCAACATAAGTAATAGAGATAAATGAAAATGAAGGGAACAGCACAAATGATATCAAAAGGCTATTTAGAGAAGCCATAGCTTAAACTTTCCCAAACATGAGACTGTAAACCGACATTAGGATTAGTGAAGCATATAGAAATCCAACTAGTGATAACCAAAATAAAGCTACATCCAGGCATATAATAATCACCATCCCAGAAATCCAACATAAGAAAAGAATACTAAAAGCTGTCAGAAATAAAATACAGATCACCTATAAAGGAAAGTCTATCAGAATTACAGCAGACTTCTCAACACAAACAATGAAATCAAGAAAAGCATGGAGTGAAGTATTCCAGATCCTAAAGGAAAATGATTTTCAACCTAGACTGATGTACCCTGAAAAACTGTCCTTCAAAATGGGTGGAGAAATAAGATACTTCCATGACAACGAACAGCTGAAGAACTTCATGATCACTAAGCCAACCCTGAAAAGAATACTGGAAGACTGTCTAGATACACTTAGGAAAAAAAAAAAAAAAAACACTAATCAAAGCAGACATTTAAACAGAACAGAAAGGAAAAGATGCAACAGCAGAAAGATAACCTGTAAAGTAGTTTCCTCTACTTTTAGGGTTGATTCTAACTCTGAGCATGACAAGATGTAAAGGATATCCATACTGGTATGAATCAGTAACAGCTCTCAAATACTACAATGCAGTCAAAGATAAGTTTTTATAAAAATAGGTGTAAGTATGTTTAACTATAATAAGCCAGTGTTGTGGACAAATCTATTGAAAATAACAAGAGAAAACATAGTAGCTATGGAAGATCATTTATATTATAGTTTTATAAGTCTTATCCATTGCATGTTTTTCTAGGAAATTGTTTCACTGTCTTGTTATGACTTGGTTTTCCCTATAATACAGAGAGGATAGGAACAAATACTCTGAGGAAGAGACCTGAAAAACCCAAGGCTTATTTTGTAGCATTATAATATAAATTCTAGCAATCTATTGCTTGCTGATTAGAATGACATTGGACTGGTTTCTTCAGCTCAACTTCAGCATATGCAGAGATGGGGACGGCTATCTCAAAGAGAATGAGAGATGCGATGGTAGTTGCTATTGTCTTCCCTAATTTGGAACTTGAGGACCTAAAAAGACTCCATCATCCTGTAATGATTTGATTAGTTCTATAATATGCAATAAGTATATAAAGTGGGTGAAGTTAGGGACAACTATTTGTAAGAAGCTAGAGACAATTAGATAAGGTAGATCTCCAGTGGACTTGCTTTGAAATCTGTATTTCTTTAAATTGTTTTTTATTTTTTATTTTTTTTTTAAATGTTCTGTTCTGTTTTGATATGGTTAACCTTACCCTCTTAGAGATGTAAAACAAATAGGTGGGACTGATAATCATATTACGGAGCTTTTGTTCGACCATAGAGCAGAATGGTTTGTAGGGTCACTTTTTTGAATGTCATTCTAAATACTTTAATTCTATAACCTGAACAGCCATTTCGAAGATGACAATTTGTAACTTATCAACCGGCAATTTCTTACCTTTTGTTTGTCTGTAATTTAGTATTATTTCTACCCTTTTTTTTTTTATCTCCATGTATTTATTTTTCTTTTTTCGTTTCCTTTTCTTTAAATAAAAAAAAAAAAAAAAACAAAAGATAACCTGTAAACAACAAGCCAACATGTAATAGTTATAACCATTAATGTAAATGGGCTTAATGCACCAATTAAAAGAAACAGACTGGCAGAATAGATCAAGAAACAAAATCCAACCATACGCTGTCTACAAGAAACTCACCCAACCCAAAAGAATACTCACAGACTGAAAGTCAAAGGATGGAAAACAATGTATCATACAGCAGGAACCCAAAAAAAGCAGGGTAGCTATTCTTTTTGCAGACAGTGTGAACTTCAAACCAATAATGATCAGAAGAGATAAAGAAGGTCATTACATACTGTTTAGGGGAAAACTTCAAGAGGAAGAGATAACTATCTTAAACATATATGCAACAAATTCCAGAGCACCCAGTTATATAAAACAAGTATTAACAGAAAAGAAAAACCAAATTATCACTAACACAATTATAACAGGAGACCTTAACACACCATTGACACCAAGGGACCGATCAACCAGACAGAAAATCAGCAAGGAAATAGCAGAACTGAATCACCCCTGTGAACAAATGGACTTGATACACATACACAGAGTGTTCCACCCAACAACATCAGAATACACATTCTTCTCAGCAGTACATGGGTCATTCTCTAAAACAGACCATATATTTGCTCACAGACCATATTTAAATAAGTCCAAAAGAGTTGAAATTATCCCTTGCATGCTATCAGATCATAGTGCCATGAAATTAGAAATTAATGATAAAAGATACTGCAAAAATCCCACAAACACATGGAAACTGAATAACACACTCTTGAGTAATCAGTGGGTCACAGGGGAAATTCAAGAGGAAATGAAACAATATCTACAAGCAAATAAAAATACAAATACCACTTATTGGAATCTGTGGGATTTAATGACAGCTCTCCTCAGAGGAAAATTTATTGCACTGAGTTCCCATATCAGGAAAACAGAATGAATACAAATAAACAACCTGATGATACATCTCAAACATCTAGAAAAAGAAGAGCAAGTCAAGCCCAAAGCCAGAAGAAGAGAGGAAATGATAAAAATCAGAGCAGAAATTAATGCAATAGAGACTAAGCAAACAATCCAAAGAATCAATGAATCAAAGAGTTGGTCCTTGAAAGAATAAATAAAATTGATAAGCCCCTAGCCAACCTTATTTTAAAAAGGGAAGAAAAAGCTCAAATTCATGATTCATGCAATAAGGAATGAAAAAGGCAAAATCACTGCAGACTCTGTAGAAATACAGAAGATCATCAACACCTATTTCAAAAACCTCTACTCTCATAGATTTGATAACACAGAAGAAATAGACAGATTCCTAGAAACATATGAAGTACCAAAACTAGATCAAGAGGATGTAAAACTGCTGAATAACCCAATCTCTATTAATGAAATTGAAAACGTAATTAAGTCCTTACCTACAAAGAAGATCCCAGGCCCAGAATTCACTGCAGAATTCAAGAAGTACAAAGAAAACTTAATGCCGACACTCCTCAAACTCTTCAGTGAAACTGAAAGGGAAGCAATCCTTCCAAAGTCATTCCTGGAAGCAAATATTACCCTAGTACCAAAACCAAAGAAAGACCCAACTAAAAAAGAGAACTACAGGCCAATATCCCAAATGAACACAGATGCAAAAATCCTCAATAAAATATTGGCAAATAGAATGCAGCAAATCATCAAGATTATACACCATGACCAAGTGGGATTCATTCCAGGTAGGCAGGGATGGTTCAACATACATAAATCAGTAAATATAATTTAGCATATTAATAAAGCAAAAAGTAAAAATCACACGATAATTTCTATAGATGCAGACAAGGCTTTTGATAAGATCCATCATTCATTCATGATAAGAACTTAACAGAAAATTGGAATAGATGATCTTTACCTCAATATAATAAAGGCCATCTATGACAAACCAACAGTCAGTATCATAGTAAATGGCCAAAAACTGAAGGACTTTACTTTAAAATCAGGCACAAGACAAAGATGTCCCTTATTACCACTCCTATTTAATATAGTACTGGAAATACTAGCCAGAGCAATGAAACAAGAGAGAGAAATAAAAGGGGTCAGGATAGTAAAAGAAGAAGTTAAATTATTGTTATTTGCGGATGACATGTTATTCTACATAGAAGACTCCCAAAACTTCATTGAAAGATTCCTAGATACAATAAATAAATTCAGCAATATAGCTTGATACAAAATCAATACTAAAAAATCAATGGCATTTCGGTGTACTAACAACAAAATCAGAGACAGAGAGAGAGACACAAGAGAAGTCACACCCTTCACACTAGCAACCAATAAAATGAAATATTGAGGAATTATATTCATGAAAGAAGTGAAAGATCTATATAAGGAAAATTATAATATCCTGAAAAAAGAAATTTAAGATAATCTCAGAAAGTGGAAAGACATCCCTTGCTCATGGATAGTTATAATAAATATTGTGAAAATGGCCAATCTCCCAAAACAAATATGCAGATTCAATTCAATCACAATAAAAATACCATTAATATACCTCATTGATCTAGATAAATCACTCCTAAAATTCATCTGGAATGAGAAGAGACCTAGAATAGCAAAGACAGTTCTAAGCAGCGAAGGCAAGGCAGGAAGCATCACAATCCCTGACTTGAAGTTATACTACAAAGCAACTATAGTAAAATCAACAGGGTACTGGAATCAAAACAGAGTTGAAGATCAATGGAATAGTTTAGAATATTCAACCACAACTACAAACACACTCAACCACCTTATCTTTGATAAAGGGGCCAAACATGCTCAGTGAAAGAACGAGCATGGAAATGGTGCTTTAATAAATGGTGCTGGAAAAAGTGTCTCTCCATATGCTGAAAATTAAAACTATACCCACACCTATTACCAGGTACTAAACTAAAATCTAAATGGATCAAAGATCTGAACATTCAAACAAAAACACTAAATTTGTTGGAAGACAGATTAGGTAAAAATCTTTAAAATGTAGAGGTAAGTAGAGAATTCATGAACAGGAATGAGATTGCATGGGAAATACTTCTTAAAATCAATAACTGGGATCACGTTTTATTAAAAAAGTTTCTGCATGTCAAAAGAAATCTGCAGCCTAGTGAAAAGAAAACCCACAAACTGGGAAAAAATCTTAGCGAACTGTCCCTCAGACAAAGGACTTCTGTCTAAAACATATAAAGAATTAAAAAAAAAAATTCAGACCCCCAAACTTCAAAGATCCAATCCAAAATTGGGCATCTGAGATGAACATACACTTCTTAGATGAAGAAATACAAATGGCAAATATATACATGAAAAAATGTTCATCATCATTACTCATTAGAGAAATGAAAATTAAAATCACACTGAGATTCCATCTCACTCCTGAAAGAATGGCCAGGATCAAGAAAACCACCAACAACAAATGCTGGAGAGGCTGTGTGGAAAAAGGAACTCTCCTGCACCATTGTTGGGAGTGTAGACTGGTGCAATCATTGTGGAGGTCAGTCTGGAGATTTCTCAAACAGCTGGGTTTGGAAGTTCCTATTGTTCTAGCTATTCTACTTCTAGGCCTATTCCTAGAAGAACTTAAGGCATCATAGCACAGTGATATATGTGCACCCAATTTTATAGCAGCAAAGTTTGTAATAGCCAGATCTTGGAAACAACCTAAGTGTCCATCAACTGAGGAATGGATAAAAAAATTTGTGGCATTTTTATACAATGGAGTACTACTCAGCTATAAATAATGATAACATTGAGATATTTATAAATAAATAGATACAGATTGAGACCATACTCATAAGTGAAATAAATCAAACCCATGTATATAAATACCAAAGTTTCCCTAGTGTAAGAAATGATAACAATACATAAAAGTATGTGGTAATCATGATTCCCCATTATATTGCTTTGAAGCCTTATAATGTTTTCATTCATTAATTGTAATGGTTTTATTCTGGGCTGTTTGATTTTATTGTCTGAGATGGTATGAACAGCTATTTTGGAGAAAAAAAGACATCATCATACGTAGTGCTGATTTAATATCATCGTGTTTTGAAGACCCATCAAGCTTTTGTTCTTCTGTCTCCATCAGTCTTAACATGTATCTTTTTGGATTTTATTATATGTGATAATATAAACAAAAACTTTTATAGACAAGGAGATTATACAGAAACCATTGTTCATTTTCTATTAGTTGGTTCTATATACCCTGTAATACTGTCATTCTTTTGAATGGTTTTATATTGTCTTGGTATGTTTGATGCTACAGTATAAGATGTTACACTCAAATATCGCAAGGAAAGAGACACTATTGTAATTACTTTTATGTTGGGATATCTTGTGGTGAAACACTATGTTGCTTAAATTATCATGTTCTGACCTGTTCTTTTTTGTTGTTATATCCTCTTTTATCTCAATCTCCTTTATCATTATTTATTTCTTATTTTTATCTTTTTAATTAAGGTAAAATAAATAAAAATAGTAGGATATATCATAGTAACCCACTTTGATTTCCTATTAATTTGATTTGAAACTCTGTATTGCTCTCACCATCTTGTTTTGACTGATTTCACTCTATTCTGTTTTGTTTGATAGTACCAAGTTTGAGGGTATAGGCAACAACTGTGAAGACAATATGATTCACTATGATGCCCAATCTGGTTTGACTATTATCTTCTTTGAAGTCCTGTAATGTCTCCAATGTTTTGGTTTTATTGGTTTTGTTCTTTACTGTTTTGTTCAATTTTATTATAACTGATGATATAGGCAATTCTTTTTAAGATAGCAAGAGGCATTATGGTAACCATTGTTGATCACCTTGTATTCTGTTTTTACATTATGTACTATGTCCATTATTTTGATATGACTGACTCTGTTGTGTTATGTCACATTTAGTTCTATTCTCTTCAAAGAAAAAAAAAAAGTAATGAGAACTGTGGGAGTAATAAAACCCAAAATGTGTAATTGTCATTGTACATAAGAGAGGAAAAGAAAGTGCTCTAAAGGATATAACTGCATGTATATTTAAGTGTATAAGATAGATAACCATATTACTGAGATTTTTGTTGGATCATTGAACAAAACCATTTGCAGTGTCACTGTTTTGAATGTCCACTTTATGTGCTTTAATTTTGTAACTTGAACAACTATTTCTAAGATGACAATATGTAGTCTATTAACTAGTGATTTCCTACTGTTTATTTTTTAGAAATTCTGTAATTCTTGTACCCTTTTTCTGTTTTTTTTTTCTTTTTCTCCTTAAATTAAAAAAAAGAAGAAGTAATGCTCCTTTCGTGGTACGGAAAGAAGGCAAAGTAAGTTATTCTGTTCATTTTCACAGTACAGGAAATAGGCATTTGTTTTCTCAACAGAAGGTGATAGAACAAGAATCCTGGTAAAATATTCTGTAACTACCTACTCCTATGTCCAACAAAGTTGAAAATTCAAACAAATTTCTGTAATATTTACCTATGGAATCCTCTCACTAATGTATAAATGTCAGCTGTTGATGTGTACATGCACGTGTACATAAATATCTGTTTGCCAATGAAAAATACAATGTCCCGGATATTAAATAAAAATTTTAAATGATTACTTTCTCAAAAGAACAGTAGGAGTTTTCATCAGCATGATTTGAAAGGAATTCTTCTCAATGATATACACAAAAAAAGATTTTGTTTGATGTGACAAATGATAGGCAAACAAAATCTCCCCACTGACACTAGATAATAGATGAAATGGATATGATTTAATCTTGGTAAGACTGGCACAAAAGTTGATTGGACAGGTTAAATGATCTAGGATCTACATCTAGGAGTTAAAAAGTCAAGCTAGTGACATGAAACATCTCTTCTATCCCTATTACTTCATGTTCTCCTTTTCTATTTGTCTTTTTTTTTTTTTTTAAGGTACAAACTTCCAATGCTACCTAAACATTCACAGTTCCAAATGCTAATGGGAATCTTATGGACTGAAATGTGTTCTATCAAATTCTTATGTTGAAGACTCCAATATGTATGGGGCTAATTGATATGGTAGGGCCTTTATGGAATGATTTAAGGTGAAAAGAGGTCATAAATGTGGGAGTCTAACTTAGTATGATCCGTGTTTTTATAAGAGGAAGCTGAGCACAGATATGTAAACATAGAGAAAAAACCATGTAAGAGACAGCAAAAGCCTGTGCAAAACAAAGAAGGGCAGGGGAACTGACCTCATAACAGCTGGATTTTAGTCTCCCAGTCCACATGACTGTGAGAAAATAAAGATCTGATACTAAAATATCCAGCCTGTGGTGTTTTTGTCATAGCATTCTTAGTTGGCTAATATAAGGAGCTAAGTGGGTAACAAAAACCAGGGAGGCCACAGGGATTACATGTAAAGACATGTACTTGCGAAGCAGTAGAGACTGTAATGCACACATTATTGATGCACAGAATCATGGGGCAAGTGTTATCAAGTTCTCTGAACTTTAAAGGAAAAAAGTAAACTCTCATCTCAAACTTTATTCTTTTTTCAAAACAATTATTTATTCAAATTGTTAAAAAACATATCATCTAAGAAAAACATGTGGAATCTCTCCATTGTAGGCATTAGAATGTGACTTCTTTTCTAGGGTTGTTACAGTTTCTTATTATAATATTATAGCAATATTTTAAAATGTTATTATAGTAGAAAAAGTAAAAGTTCACTTACCCATATAAGCATCTGGTCTTTAATGCTAGTTATCCCTCGATGTCTGATAGGATTGGTTCTAAAATGCTCAGCACATACCAAAATACTAAAACACCCAAGTTCTTTAGAAAAAAATGGTGCAAGATTTGCATATAATATAAGCACACTACCACATATATTCCAAAGCATTTCTAGATTACTTATAATACCTAATAGAAAGCAAGCAGTATGTAACGTATTTGGTTGTCTATATTTTTAGGGAATAGTGACAGGAATAAAGTCTGTGCATATTCAGTATAGACTAATTATTTTCTCAAATATTTTATACCCATGGTTGATCAAATTTATTGTTGTACAAGCCAAAGATATGGAGTCCAGTATATAAGCTTTTTTGCTTGGATATACTCTATTGATAGTGTAAAGATGTACAAGATACAACTACAAGGACTTGACGTTACATGTATATTGAAGGAGGCAAAAATAGATATTGCTAAACATGAATTTCATCACTATTCCATTTACAAATGTGATGCCATGATGACAATTAGGATATACCATGTAGGTCATCAAATAATCCATCCAGAAAGGAAACTAGTAGATGACATCAGCTACGTTAAAATCAGATGGTTGTAGCATCTGCATTGATAGGGTATGAAGCTTTAATGGCGGTCCATTAGAAATTTTATAAACAACCATTTCAGCATTATCCTGTACTATATATGTGGACTGAATTCAGCATAATTTTCAAGGTCATGTTAGTAGGTGAAAACCCATTTTCAAATGCCTTTAAAACTTGTAAGAACTTTCTGAAGCTAGTTTTAAATAACATCTTTGTTGCTGATCAGAATTCTGAAGACTTTGAAATGTCAACTCCTTTGTTAGAGAACATTTTCATACTGGCAATTATCAGTATGCCTCTATTAGCTGATTTTTAAAAAAACATTAATATCTTATTTTTACCACTTTTATTACTTGTTATAGGATTCACTACATATCCCAACTCTGAAAAGTCTACATATTTACCTCAGACACTGGGCTCGATCTCTTTCCTAGGCTTTATAGTAACTTCCAAGGTTTCCCAGCCTTGATTTATTTTATAATGCATAATTATTATCTTTCTGAGATAAATACGTGTTACAGACTTTGGACTTCAATTAGAATTATATTGTCCAGGGACCAGGGATATAGCTCCATGGAGTGGCACAGAGCCTGCTTGGAAAGTGCAAGGTCCTGAGTTACTCTCTCTGTGTGTATATATGTATATGTATATGCATATGTATACATATACCATATATGTATACATGTACCAGAAGCTTTATATATAACCAGGTTGTGAAGCCTGGTGTACATGATCCTTGCCATTCTAACATTAGTTGTTACTGCAGTCATTTTTTTAAAAAATCATCTTCTATAGCCAAGATGAACTTATCACTTGTTGAATTAAAGGCTTTAGTACATTAAATACAAGTATCTATGTTGCCCTCATTAATTTTTTACATACTCTTTCAATGGAAACTTTATTTTGTAATATATGTAGTTGTACATTTTGTGTACTTTTGAAAAATGTGCCTACTGCTCTGATCTCTGTTGGTATTTCATTAACATGTACATTACACCTTTTGAAATGGACCCACTATTCTTAAATGTTCTGGATTTTGCTTTGTTTTATGGCTATTTGCCTTTGAGTTTGGGAGGTTTCTATGGATGTATCTTCAGAATCACTGAGTCCAGTGAGTAAATCAAAGGCATTGTTTATGCCCCCATGATATCTTTCTTTTATAGGATTTCCCTTGGCTTTTCCCAGTTTTATCTCTCTGCTTGTGTTACCCATCTCATCTTCTACATTGCCTACTGTTTTTATTAAAATGTTGATCATATTTATTTTAAATCCCTTGCCTCGTATTTCCGACATGTGAATCATGTCTGAGTCTCGTACAAATGATCACATTAAATTTGTTTGGACTGTGCTCTTTTTCTTGTCTTTTATTACGCTTAGCAATGTTTGCAGAAGTCAGACATATGTCCACCAAGTAATGGAAATTGAGACAAATGAGTCTGCAGTGTGAAGATTTATGTGATCCTTCCAGGAGTGGGCTGAATTTAGTATTTCCTGTAAATGTAGGTTCCAGGCGCTTCTGGTCCAGCTAATGAATTAGCTTTGTTTTGTCTATCCTTTTGACTGAGTTTCCTAAACACTCTGCTAACAGAAGCCATATCTTCTCATTCAGTCCTCATATAACTGTCAACAGACTGGAGACTGTGTGATATTAAACTGGGAGAAGGAGCATTATATGACAACTCAAATCTCACATTTTTATGAGCCTACCTCCTGAGTTTTGACCTTCAAAGTTGAGCTCTTTTTTTGCCTACAACTAACAATTCCTTTCTGGCCTGGTATTCACAAAATATTCCTTTGAAACATCTATTTGCTTTTGAATATGTTTTCTTTCCTTAGCTGAAATCAGGAGCCTAAAGGGAGCCTCAGTGTACAGAATGTTTGAGATAAATCTTCAGGGAAGATAAATAAATAATTTTTCAGGGAACACTTTCCCCTTAAGAATCAGCCTTTGTCGAGCAGATTATGCTGGGCAATTCCACAGATCCCCGTGTCCTTTCTTTAGTCAGCACCAAGAGGGAATCTTTCTAGATCTTTACTGTGAGAAATTCCTGGGGTTTCTAAACAGAAAGCCCACTAAAGGACCCCAGGGAAAGGGGCTGGTCATATTTTGTTTCACAAGTTTTTCACTCTCCTGTTGGTGTATACCTAGCCTCCTTTTGGTAACAGAAATCAAACTTACAACCTCACATTTAACTAGGCAATTGCTTGAGCTGCTGAGTTAATTCCTCAGCCAATTCATCTACATTCTTGTGTAAGTTTCCCCATTTTTTGGCAGTTTCAGGTAGGCAGTTTCAGTTTCAGGTAGGCAGATCTTTGTTGCACACCTGTGGCTGGAACTAAGTCCAAACATGTGAGTTTGTTTTTCAGTTTGTTTAGATTTTCTTTTTTTTTTTTAGGTTGGGTATAATAGTCAAGAATTTTTATGTTAGAGCTAAAATTAGAGATCTAAAAATTTGTTTTCTATTAGAAAAGATAGAAGTCTAAAATTCAGTCTAGAGTGTCCTGGGAGAGTGGCAGGAGCTGAAGCTGGTTTCTGAGCTTTGCATTTCTTCTGAGGTCCCTGACAGAAGTGCTCTTCTAAGAAGCTCACTTTCTGCACTATCTTTACCTTGTTAGGACCCCTGCCTCACACACTCACGTTTCCTTCTTCACAGTTCATAGTCGTGGCAATGACCTTTTCCTTCGTCTTGTTACTTCTCGACAAATGTATTATTCTTTGCTAAGTTTCTATGTAGGAAGGATGAGTGAAACATATGGTAAATACTTAAATGTTTAAAATTATTACAGTACAAAAGCACATTTCCTTTAAGCCTCCTCAAAATACTGCTCTGCACTTCAAACACACTCATCGCATCAGTCCTGCCACTTTTTCTAAGGCCTCTTTTTCTAATGTCTCTGAGTTAGGGTCAAAAATGCTGAATGCTACTGCTGAGAGTCAACTAATGGAAAGGTAGGCTCATAAAAATATTATGATGTGTCCCTGTCCACATTATTAACTGGATCTGGCGCCAAGTGACTTCTGGTTCAATCTCCAAAATCAAAATGACCATGAAAGTTACTGTCTTGAGTTAATTCAGGACAGCCCAACAACTACAGAGCACAGTTAAAGACACTCATGAAAGAGACCTCCAGAACTACTCCCCAGAGTGGCAGGAATGATAGGGTGTGTTTGAAATAAGGAAGTGTATTTTGAGGGGGATTAATGGTAATGTGCTTTTTACTCTAATAAGTTTTTAAAAATGTATTCTTTGTCTTTTTTGGTCACACTTTATTTATAGTGTTAGCCCCTCCTTTGAGTTACTCAGCATGGAGGTTTCTCCCAAGTACTATGCACCATCTGAGGTAGTAAGACATTTGCTTTTCTCTTTCAATCTGTCTTTTTTGATCCTAATTTGGAGAGCCTCATTCAATGAGTCTATTATGGCATTTTGATTGCTCTGGTCTTTTCTAATAAATTACCATTGACACAGTGGCTTAAACAACACACATTTCTTATGGTCCTGGAAGTTCAAAATCAGAATGCTAGTGTAATCACACTCTTGTGAGAGCCCCTTCCAGACTGCAGATAGTTAGCTTTGTGTTGTGTCTTCACATGGCCAGAAAGAGCTAGCTGTCTTCATGGACATTTTCTATAAAGGCGCTTATCCAGTTTTGAAGACTCAGTCTTCATGATCTTATCTCCAACCAAAGGCCAAACCTCCTGGCCCTGAATCAAGGCCAGCAGCTTCCTGACGCTGTTGGTTTCAAGCAGGGACCAAAGAGAAGTCTTTCTGTGGTCTATTGGCCATTTCAGAACTTGGGCAGTGAAATGGTCAATTAATTAGAAAGAAACAGCTTCAAGCAACCTCCACACCCCCTGTGAATGGCTGTGAGTGTGGCAGGCTGTGGCGCCCGAGGACAGGAGCTTCTGACTTTTACTGGGACCCACGCCATGCTGGGACCTGGAGCGCCACGAAACCAAGCAGCTCCTCCCCCAACCTGTTTTATTTTGTTGAACTTCAATATACATGAAAGTATGGACAGCTATTTTGAAGAGAAAGTGTCTACGACAAGCCATTACTGACTTCCCTATTGTCTGGTTTTGAAGACCTAAAACGCCTTCCTCATTCTGTTTGGATCAGTTTTACATTATGTTGTTTTGTATGAATTCTCTGTTTGTGAAGACATGGACCACTATTTGGAAGAAAACAAGAAACAATATGATAGATAGTGAAGATCTCAGGTCACCTCGCTTTGAAATTTATATCTCTTACATTGCTTTCTTATGTCCTATTTTGTTTTGCTTTGTTGTGTTTAATTTTACCTATTTTAAAATTAAAATTAAAAAAAAACAATGGCTAAACCTCAAATATCATCACATTTGAATAAGAGTTTCAATGTACCAGTTTTCAAAAGGCACAAACATTCATTTTTTTTTTTTTGCTGATGGATATGTGGCAAATGTTTTCATCTATTCCATTTGTTAACTCTTCTGAATCACAGATAATCAGTTTTCTATTTCTCCTGCAACACATTACCACAAATCCAGTGGCCTAAACAGTGCATGTTTTTAAGGTTTCATTCTGCAGGACAACTATGAAATTGTTCTCACTGGACTGAAATCAAGGTCAGGCCTGGCAAGTGAGAGGCCCTGAGTTTAATTATCAGTAACTACAATAAAATAAAATAAAATAAAATAAAGGTGGTTGTAGGACTGTATTTTTTTCTCAATGCAGCGAGGAATGCTATATTGTTTCTTTTTCACCCACAATCATAGGCTCATAGCCCTCATCTTCTAAAGCAGCATGGTTGGGTTACATACTTCTCAAGGCACAGTCTTGAGTTTTCTTTCTGTTGTTTCTCTAAACATTTTAAGGAGAATAAAAGTGATAGTATTGGGTCAATTTTGATAATCCATGACAAATTTCCCATTTTAAATCAGTTTATTAGCATAGGTAGGTAATTCTTGCCATATATATTTACAGTTTTAGTGAATTACTGTATCACCATCTTTGGAGATTCTTGTTCTGCCTCTGATAGATAGGTAGATAGAAACATAGATAGATAAATAGGTAGGCAGATAGGTAGTCGGATAATCTGTCCCACAATTCATGATTATAGAATTAGGAGCTAAGATAGTACACACTGATGAATTTATCAGGTTCCAGTAGTTGATGTTATAATATAAAGAAAACACAGACTCAAAGAGGTTACATCTCTCCAAGCAAGTTATATTTCTCTGAATAATGAAAGAAACACAGATTCTAAGTATGTTTCCATGAGGTGAGGAACACAGGAAAAAAGAAATCATGTGTAACTCCAGGAATAGAACTAACTTTAATGGATTCAGAAGATCATGTTTAAAAAAGAAGAAGGTTATGCGAATAAAGAGTAATCTAAATATGGAGAGTGTCTGGGAATGGTAAAGTAAACCCAGAGCCCCGGAACTCAGATGAGATGTTCAAGTCAGTCTGGGATATTTAGTAACTTAATGAAATATTGCCTAAAATAAAAGGTGTAAGGATGTCTCTCAGTGGTAAATTATTTAGTTCAATCCTTAAGATGGCAATAATGTGTATAGAAAGAGTGAGATATAATTCTCGTCAATTGCAAACAAAAACTATTTTGGAATAATAAATCCAAGCCCGGGGATTTAGCTCAGCAGCATAAGCACTGCCTGGCAACTGTGAGGTTGCAAGCTCGATCCCCAGTACCAAAATAATAATAAGTCCAAGTACACATTATATGAATTATCCATGGACTTAGACATACGTGTACAATAAGGAGATTACTTATAGCCATATAATAAGATGATAATGTTTTTGTCAGTCAAAAACTGTCAAATATGAAACATTTCTTGTGCTTACCCTAGAACATTTATAGAGGCTCATAATTTCTTAAAAATAGTAAAACTGTTCCTTGATCAGAAAATTGTTCACCAAGATTACCACAAGAGGGCAGTAAGAAATTATTCTTTGTACTAACATACCTACAGAATGGCGAGGTTTTTCTTCACAGACAAAAACCATTAACGTGTCACAAGATGGAGCTTTGAGGATTTTTTTCCTTCCTAACTTACTGTTGTTAATACTGCAAACAACATTTTTGGCGTCTTCAGACTATATTTTGCTGTATGTTTAACAAAGAACACAAGTGTGCATCTCAGGCTCCCATGTGTACAACCATGTTTAAAATGCTAGTGACTCATATATAAATGGTGGGACCCTTGTCACTGCCAAGGCTCTATCTATGATGATTAATTAAATAAAATTACAAGTGAGGACATCTCTATTTTAATTTCATATCCCCTTCTTGTTGATGAACCGAAATACTGAAATGGATTTAAGGGAGTGGTCCTGTAATTCACGTTTAAATGTTAGTCAACTGCCTACTGTTTACAGTTCCCAGCAAACTGATCATTTGCTCAGCTCAGCTAGAAACTGCACTGTGTATTTAAAGGATTAAGCTGCATGTTTTGGAGTTAGACACACCTATCATAACTTGGTACGGCATTAATACAGGGTGCTTTTTAAGTGACAATGGCAAGCTCCATTCTGCAAAGGGAAGATCTCAGGAACCTAAAAACAGGCTTATACCATTTTTCTTGTATGGATTCCCTTTTTCTTTCTTCACTGCTCTTCTTTATAACTTAAAATCCTCAAATGTCTTAATTTAGATACCTTTAATTTCTCAAGAGCCTTCTGATTACTGTTTGTACATCTGAGTCTCTGTATTTGTGTGCACACTTGCACGTGAGTGTATGTGAGCATACTTTAGGATGTGTGCTTAGCCACTATGTCTATCTTATTTTGGCATTGTTATCTTGTGTCCTTATGTACATTCATGTGTGCATTATGTGCATGAGGTTTACATTTATGAGTGTGTGTGTGTGTGTGTTTGTCTGTGTGAAGTATACATGCATGTACATGCACATATATAGGGATGCTTTGTACAGTATGTACTGGTAAACGTGCAGGTGTGTGAGATGTGGATTGTGGTGTATTCATACATGTTATGTGTGCACAAACTAGTGCAAGTATGTGTATATGTGTGTGTGTGTATGTATATTTGTGGTGTTTTGGTAGATAGGGAAATTTCAAATTGTGTTTGTATGTATGTGTGAGTGCATAAAGATAATGCATTAGTTAGTTTTCCCATCATTGGTACAATTTCTAACATCATAAATTAAAAAGGAGAGGTTTAATATGTCTTGTCATGGTTTTAGAGATTTATTTCTCAGTTTCTTGGCTCCAAGGCAGAAACATCATGGTAGAACGGTGGAATACAAAAACATACTTAGATAATGATGCCTGGGAAACAGTAAGGGAACAGTGCCAGAGCAGAAGGGGTGAAGGACCAGACAGAGACCCCAGAGCCACACCTCCGTGACCCACCCAAGTGCACCCAGGATTGAGTTCACCGATCAACTAACATTGCACCTTAACCATGTATATAAGAAACAGCAAATCCTTCTTCACCAACAAGATAACCAGGATTTATCTCCTGAGCTTCATAACAATTTACTCATTACACCTTATGAACAACTATAAAATTTTGGTATGTTATGTAGGTAGAAGCCAAGTTATATAGTAGGTTCTCTCTGTCTGTCTCTGTCTCTCTGTCTCTCTGTCTGTCTCTCTCTCTCTCTCTCTCTCTCTCTCTCTCTCTCTCTCTCTCTCTCTCTTTCTCTCTCTCTCTCTCCCTCTTTCTCTGTTGGTCTAGCTTCCTTTTGTGCTATATTCCACATACCACTACGTTATATAGTAGATTTGCCATAAAGGCCTACTAAATACCTCAGAACTTTCAAGATGGAAACTTTAAAAAATGATAGTTTCTTCAATAATTTCTGGTTATACGAATGTTAATAGGGGCTGGGCATTTAGCTCAGTGGCATAAACACCTGCCTTGCAAGCAGACGGTCTTGAATTCGATCCCCAGTACCAATACAAAAAAAAAAAAAAAAAAAAGAATGTTAATATATTTGATTTTTTTATTTCCTTAATAAGAAATAAAATACTTCAATTCCAGGTTACCTGAATAATAAACTTTATGATATAAAAGAGAAGCACTAAAACTACTGACCTTAGAAGCATGTAGACTACATAAAAATTTCTAATATCATTTGTTTTGTTAAGTAATGTTCCATTCTATTGGCATCTTGAAAGATAAAATGCTTCTAGAAATCACAGAATTTGAAATTACAATCATTCCAAAAAAGAACCCTGCTAGTTCCCTTTTTAACTCATATTCAATACAAATATGAACTATTCTTTGGACAAACACACTGACAAACTGTGTTTATTAATTCACAATGTTAAAACCAAGGCAAATTAGGATTGTTCAACAAGAAGCCTCAGGTAGTGACTTGACTTGTTCTTGATACATGGGCTCTTCTCTCAGAGCTCCAATCATGGTTCAGGAGATATCAGTAAATGTTTTTACCACATTGTGACTAGTCCATTCTTTTTTCTCCCCTGTGGTGTTGAGAATTAAAACCAAGGCCTTTGGACTGAACTAGATCTTTATACGACCACCTACTGTTTAAATTTTGAGAACGGATCTACATAAATTGCTAAATTGTCCAGGTAGGCTCAGGTTTTTAATCCTCTTCTTCAACCTCCCAGATTACCGAGATGACAGGAATGAGCTACTGTACCTGGCTTAATCTACACTGCATTTCATTTATTTCCTCATCCTTCCTCTATCCTACAACCAATCTGAGAGTATTATCTTTGCTACAGGAGAAGTTTCGGGGAGGATACCTCCCAGATCTACATGTTTTCCAAATTCTCTTCAAGCCAACTGATACTTGACTAAGTTATTATACGCAGAACATACTTTGACTATGAAAGTATGCAGTGATTATTTTTCCCTCACTTGTATGGTTATAAAGCCTTGGGTGTAACCGGAAAAACTAGAATGTCCATAGACTTCTAATCACTTTTCTCACCCTGAGACTTAGCAGCTTGATGTCATAATCAAATGTAAAAATAAGAACAAAATATTTCATTAAAAGAAAATTATTCACTTACTTCATTGCTCTTACTACTTTATCTCTGCTGAAACAGATTATCTTACCAGAAGAAGAATAACAA
The DNA here is from genome assembly GCF_034190915.1 of Cavia porcellus. Taxonomy (NCBI): domain Eukaryota; kingdom Metazoa; phylum Chordata; class Mammalia; order Rodentia; family Caviidae; genus Cavia; species Cavia porcellus. Next base: position 57,972,747 of record NW_026947496.1, read on the forward strand.
TATATTAGTAGTGTAATTTTTGTGCGCATCCAAAATTACAGCCGATTCTTTTATAGTTATTGCTGTGATTTTGACCTTGTATCATGTTAACCTCAATTCTTTAAGATCCATAAAACCTCCCACTCAAATTTCATTCTTCAACTTTAGGCCTGGAAAGTTCAGTGAACAATTATATTAGAAGATCCAGCAGTAAAATTGCATAGCATGCTTGATCATCACAATTTTCTGGGTGAGGTTAGACACAATCAGTGTTACTGATAAGGCAGAGAGAAAGGTGGACTGGCTGTTTTTTACATTCATGGGCCCTTTACCTGGGCTTTTCTCTTCTTTTTTCTAGCCTACTTTAACTTTTTTCACTTTAACATTTTTATCTTCAACTAGTCCCATTTAATAAGCATCTGTAGAATTTCAGGCTCTATAATACTCTCCACGCAGCATTGTCAAAAAGCAGTGTTTCCAGACTTTTGAGATTAAGAACTGAGTAAAAAGCTGCACAGACCCTAACCCTAAGTAATGGCCAGTACCTCACACATGGAGATATCCCCCGGTATTACTTTTTTTTTTTTTTTTTTTTTGTCTTTTTCATTTTTACTGGTACCGGGGATTGAACTCACTACTGCCTGCTTGCAAGGCAGGCGCTTATTCTGCTGCTGAGCTAAATACCCAGCCCCTATTTGTTGGCTCCTTGCCCCTCCTGCCTCTACAGCATTCCAGGTCCTGCTCAGTGCCCTCATGCACTGCTCCACGTCTCTGCCTGAGTCAACCCTTGCTGCTCCCTACCTCCTTTCTGTGTAGATAGACTCACATGTCAGGAGCTTCTTGACCAAATGATTCTGTAATCTCAAAATTTTTTGATATCAAATTTAAGGTACAACATATAAAAATCTGAATCACTTATTTAATCATCCATTCATTTATTTTTTCAAGAAAAACAATGTGTGGTTACTAAGTTCCAGGTGTACTATCAAAAGAGGATGCCATGTCCAACATGACCCTGAAAATAGAGGAAAAGGAAAGTGAAGAAGTTCCAAAACACAACTTAGCTTGAACACTAAGAAAGTGAATAGTAGAAAAAATTATTCTTTAGGTCCACAAAAGGGTCCTATTAGAAAAATAGTCAGTGCATCATTTCTAATGATGTTGGCTATTTGCAAAAGAACGTTTTAAATTTTAGATGAGTAAAATATCTGGATTCAAAATAAAGAAGGCATCAAGCAGGGTGAATTAAATAGAAGTGGCATTTTAAGTCATAAACAAACTTACCTAAGCTGGTAACACTACAAGCAAATTTCCAGAAACCTGTTTAAGAGGGTGGCTAATTATTATTTTAATTCATTTATTGGCATTCAAAATGGTACCTGTGAAGTGATAACAGAAGCTTTAAAATAGTTTATTTTCCTCAATGGGTTCATGCAGGTCTACAGAGTAGGTAATGCCCTGCTAAGGGTTACTCTGGTGATTTCCACATGACCATAAACTCCAAATGAGTTCCTTCTAAATGAATGAAATTTTACTGCAAAATAATTCTGCTCATTTCTGCCAGGCTCCTTGAAATCTTTAAAATATGTCAGAAATGCAATCCTTAAACTACTAGGAACTCAACTTCATTATGCAGTTATGGTCACCAATTTTCCTAGAAATGACATATAAAACCTCTCATCTGAGGAAAACAAGGCAGATTAATGTTGCATAAAACATATACAGTCTGGATTACAGAATCACAAAAGCCATCTCTGAAGTAGAGAAGCTTTTCGTTTTTAGATGCCTATGACTGCAACAAAACTATCCTGTGGCGTATTATAGCGCACTATTACCAAAAGAAAATTCTGCATAACAAAAATAAACCTTGCTGTAGGGAAATCTGGTAAACTTTGTTCTTGACTATGAAACAGAAGTATAGATTATCATTTTGATTCACATTTTATATAGGCATATTTTATCTTCAAAACTAAAGCAAGATTTTTTTCCTCATAAATTTAAGTAAATTGAGCTTCAGAAAAACAAAATCTAGCTGGATGTGGTGGCACACGCCCATAATCCAGCACTTGGGAGGCTGAGGTAGAAGGATCTTGCAAATTCCAGACCAGTTTGGACTACAAAGTGAGCTCAAGGCCAGCCTGAACTGCATAGTAAGACCCTGTATCAAAAAGACAAATACATATATTTTTTTTCAGTAAATTATTATCATAAAGTGAAATTTTGAAACTGACTGGCCTGTTTCTATCAGAAGGGTCCTCATGGAAAGCTGCTACCAAGTGGGACTAGTTTGTCCTTTGCTCATCTCCTTGTTCCTCATTTTCTCCTCTTCTGCAATTTGTTTCTAATCTCCCTTAAATATAGTTTTTATTCTGTCACTTTCCATCTTTAATGTCTCTTACTTGGCTGAGGAAACATTACATCCTTCTCCTTGTGTACTTCACATCTTTCCAAAGAGAAGATTGGTCTGGATGATTCACCTTCAGGGGTGAAAAGGCTAAATGTCGATAATAAAGAGTTGCCACCCACCTGGACTCTGCAGTTCTGACACTGCTGTACAATTAGCTTCCTCAGTCTCCAGCAGCTTTACTGATAACTGGAGGGTCTGGAGAACAATGGTGGTAACAGGAGCTCCCTCCCACTGCCCTCTCTGGGGAGGTGCTAACAAGCTTGTAAATGCTTCCTGTAGGCAAGACGCTGTAGGGGGGTGAAGAGGCTTCAAGTCTTCAAAAGTCCACAAATTGGATTATCAATTCTTAAGGTGCAGGCCATTGTAACAAACTATGCCTTGAGGCTTAGAGTTCAGATGTTACTAAAAGCAAAAGATGAGGAAAGTATTCCTGCAGCATTCCTTTTTGAAGTGTTGCATATATTTAAGCGCACAGACTGCATTTCCACAGTCTTTGAAACGCAGCTCCAACTACAAGTAGGTGGTAGGTGACAGAGAAGATATAAACCTCTACTTTTTAGTTTTCTCTTCTGTATATTGTCCGTAAAAATATTAGCTGCATCATGTTGAAAATATGTGAAATGCTACAAACACAGTCTCACACAGGGGAGCCACTATACAGTTATTTGTTGTTACTATAAATATTTATTCCATGTATGCTATATGACAAGACGTGTGCTGGAAATTAAACATAAAAAGAGGCGGCATTCAGATTTCCTGCTGTAAAGAGTCTGACTCAAACAAAGCTCTTACAGTACTTAGAAAAGGTATTAAATTTGGGGAGGAAAATCTGGGATGCAATTAGGCAACATTTTTGCTTATGAATTTCTCTTAAATTGCCTAAGAAGATTTTGAAGAAGAATGCCACAAATCTGAAGCCTGTAGTGACTGGCTGTGGTTTATTTTCTCATTCTTAATCAATAATTGCTTTTACTATATCCAGTAAATTTGTGGGTTCATTTTGTTCCTAGAAAAAGACTCACAAACCTATGTAAGCTTCAGATCCCCAAAATGTACACCCATTTCTATTGAAACGATGAATAGGATTCAGCTTAGATAAAGTTTCTACCAGTTTATTTAAGATAGCAAATGGATAGTAGATGAAGTAACATTTTGGATGATAGAGGATGAAATAGCCGCGAAACTTGGGTAATCTCAAACAGTTACAAAGATATTTCTTCAACAGGACATTAAAGATTTGTTCCCACATTTACTGTTTTTCAATAACTTAATTACATAAGTATTAGGTCCTTGTTTTAAATAATGGAATGAATGTACCCTGTGTTTATTTCTTTCTTTTTATTCTTAGAAAAGACATACTAGCAGAGAAGACTCAAATGATATAGTTCAATGTTTTATTCTCAGTAGTATTTTATATATACAGTACAAATATTTAATGTACAATGGGACGCTTACTCCTGAGACTTCAGTTGAATAAGAAATCATCCAAAGTTTTATAATTTCACCTTATGGTAAGTAATCAAAGGAGATATATATATATATATATATATATATATATATATATATACTACTGTACATAAATGGTTCTTAAAGCATTGCAAAGTAAAATTCATTGTTCATATGGATTCATTATTTTTATTTATCGTTATCCAGGTTTTTAAATGTGGACAGGTTGAGTGCACGCATTTTAATCAATAAAACTATATAATGTATAAAATTAGTTTCCTAAGATGACTGTACTACTAATTCTACACTTCTTGGAAAAGAACAGTTAATATTCATATGATTAGATCAATTTTGCTTGTCTATATCTGACAATCCAAGCAACCTTTATAACCATTGTTAAATACCTATTGTCTAGTTTTGAAAACATATTGTTATTGTTTTGGATTTCTTGTTGTTGTTGTTGGTCTCTTTTGCTTTTTTGTTTTTCTTTTCTGTGTCTTTTTTTTCCTCATAAATAAAAAATAAATAAAATTACATTCAAAAGGAAACAATGAAAAACAGTGTACTACACTAAAATCTTTGTAATGGATTAACTTCAAATGAAGAATTTCAGCACTTTGAATCTGAACCCTTTCAGAACAAAGTGCTCTGATCACAAAGGTTGCACAATTTATTTCCTAAAAATGAATAAAAGAGAGAGAGAAGAAACAAATGCCATGAAATTATAAATCAAGAATGGTCATTGTGTTCTGTACTTTTCGATCCCTAATTATTCCACCAAAACATAGGACATCTCATGCTAGAGTAGCCTGAGATAGCCATGGGATTAGGTACACTCAGAGTCCACTCTCAGCCTCAACCAATTAGGGAGACCAGCAACCACTGACTGTCCTTTCAAATGAGTTTGAAAAAATTGGGTTGTTTGTCCAAAATGGAGGAAGTAGATGAGAACTGCTCATTCTCTGAAAAGGAATCATGTTAATGAAATGACAAAGAGAGCCTTGTTCATTTAAATACCATAAGGTCCATCAGAATTGGTAATAGACTACATAATTGTCTCTTTTATATCTCAGTCAAATCTTTGTTAAGGGGCTGATCTCTCCAGTTTTCCTAATGAGAAAGGAAATGGGAAGAAATTCAATTACATGATATTTAAAGTTCCTCCCAAAAGCATACAGGCTCCATAACAAGCACAAAAAATCGGTTAACACACAAATACAATTATTTATATTGTAAAGCAAACAGAAATAACATGCATCAGATAAAATACTGTGTTACCAAAAATGTAATGCCGATTTTTTTGTAATTTTTTCCAGTTGTTTCACAATGACTATAATTATTACTTCACTAATTACCTTTTTAATAATTGTGTTAGTAATTCTTAAAACGCCATATAATTTTGGCTATATCTGTGTCAATACAGACGAATTCAAAATAGAATGGAAATAAAGCATTTCTATATTTCTGCATATTTTAAATATTTTTCTATAACTTGTGAATTTTATCTAATAAATATATCTATTTTTGTTATTTCTTTTTGTTCGTGTGAATTACCTTTAAATTCCAAAACAACAATACTATTCATTAAAATATATACCAGAGAATACACAATTCATTTTTAACCAAATATTCCTTAGCACTATTTTACAACATCATTTGTCATTACTACACTGGCATAGGAAGGCTCCATCAGGTTATTTTTAAATTATCTGACAATAAATTGAATGTGGTGGATAGAAATTAATTGGGAGCACCTGTTCCAAGATAACTGCCTGAGTAAGGAAACATTAATCCTCCCATCACTTGTAAATCTTCTAAAAGGATAGGAAACACTTCCTTTCGTTTGCTTCTTTTTTAAGAATCAGCATATTTGGCCATAATACCTGACCTTTCTTTACAACAGCTTCTGCTGGTGCTTCTAGCTTTATGTCATAAAGAAATAGGTCGATCAAAGTATTTTTAAATGTGAGGCAATGGGGCAGCTTTGTTGAGGAAATCTATTCAGCTCCTGCAGGTGTATCTCCCTGCATTTGAAGTGGACCCAAGGGATTCCAATGTGATAATGGCAAAGTGGATAAATGACAGCTCTGGTATCAATTTCAAGGAAGTGTTTTACTGAATATAAACACCAAATGGCAAAATACAAATAGCACTTTGTGGATCCTTTTTTCCTCAAGCTTGAATTGTTCCTTTCTCCACAGTGCTTCCTGAAAGAAGCAGAGGTCAACTGGTGACCTCTCACTGCCCTGGGAGCTGGGGTATTTTCTTCTATGTTTATAAAAATATAGCACCTCCATGCTATATTTGCACAACTCCACAAAAAATAAAAATTTGGATATTTGTCCAGAAATACCTGATTAATTGGTAAATGAATGAATGAATCTATAAGACTATGAGTAAGATTTTAAAAATAATTTTTAAAGTTTTCTTTAAATAGTTCAGTTAATTTTATTGATTTGCAATCACAGTCTAACTGATAAGCTTTGCAACTTCAGGCTCTAGAAGGCAGCTCCTTGACTTTTAAAATGACAAAGCAGGAGCAGACTGTGTCTAAACTTCAGGGCTGTAGGTAAAGCTTGTTCTTGGCTCCTATGATGGAAATTATGCTGCTAAATCAGGACACCTTATACAAGTTTTGAACAGGAGTATTTGGGTGCAAATACTGGCCATAGGAGTGTGTGGGGAATTTATTGGTTTCCTTATCTGTTAAGGTAGCTAATAATGCTCAACTTATAGGATGACTGTGAGAATTAGGCAAGATACTGCCGATAAATTCCAGAGTAAAAAAACTGCTCAATAAAACTCTTTGTTTAATCATTATTTTAAGTTTCTTAGAACATGGATTCTTAGATTTGCAGAACATCAATTCCCTTGTCTGTAAGCTAGAAAAAGCAATATCTTCCGAAGGTCATTATGAAGATTAAATAAAATGAGCTAACTCTGTACATTAACAACTTAATTGATATTTATTTTAATAGTTTTCCTTTGGTTGGGAACCTAAAATCCACAATGTATAAAGAGGTTTAACTGGGCTCGAGATTTTTCAAGATTCATTCTGAGGCACAGGGACTTCAAGATGTTCATTCAATTCATGAGAGCCATAGCAGTGGATAGTGCCAGAGAAGAAGGGGTGAGGACCATACATAGACCCCCAAGGTCATGATTCCGTGACTCATACAGAAATACGTGGAAGCCAGCTGATACAGTTTCCTAATCCAGTCTATAAGGTGCAATCAAGCTTTTTTTTTATTTTTTGTTTTTATTTTTTACTGCTACATATTTGATTACATAATGCTTACTTTCCTTCTGTGGACTTGATATGTAACATATCTACAAGCTTCACCACATTCCATTCTTTCTCATCTTGATATGCAAACATGCTCCTTAAACCACATTTAATTTCTAAATAAGCACATTAAAATTAATAGTTCTGCCTGATATATAGTTCTGTCCTGTGTAAAGTAGAGAACACAATGATCCCAATTCTTATCACCTCAACAATTCCAGCATTGTTTAAAGGTTTCAGTGCAAATCTCTTTTGAACAAATTCTTAGCTGTGAGCTTCTTTAAAAATTGAAAACATGTTACATAATCCTGAGGTATAGCGGAACAGTGGAACACTCTTCCCAAAAGGAAGAACAGAGGAATACAAAAAGAGTAACATGAAAGAAAGACCGAAACTGGACAAGCAAATTGTTAAACCTTGTAGCTGTGTATCCGGCATCGGAGGCACACGCAGGTGAGATAGGAATTCCTGAATATCTCTGGGCTGGTCCTACTCCAGGCCTGCAGTTTTCCTCCACTTATGCTTCAATTCTTGGCACCTGTTCTTTCCTTGGTTCTGCACTGCACCTTGCATTTCATTCCCACAGTGTCTCACACCTATCTCTCACAGCCTTCTTGCCTGGCTTACCCTGGCTTCCACTGAAATCTGGATGGAATCCCACTTGACCCACAACTCTTTCATTCTGCATGCCAGTAAAAACAGATACCAAGATCTGCTGTCAGTAAGAGCAGTAGTGAGTCCTCTTGGACCACTAATGTAAAAACCTAAATCCTAGATAGCTGAGCACAACAAAATACATCCTGGACAGCCCTTCTATTGCAGGTTTCCTACTGAATCATCTCAAAAGAAAAGTTGACATTTTTGCATGTTTAGCCTGCCATGGGTGAGGTCTAGTTGATTCCTGAGATGACCTGAATGTATTTTTGTTTTTCTGTATAAAGTATTGGTGCTGAGCTTTTCAATGATCTCACCTCCTATAGTTCTTACTTTACATGTAGGTCCTTTTGGGCCAGAATTTAAACCTTTAAAAGTTTTGTGTTCTACCTTTTTGTCAGCATAAATATATCTTAAATTAGTCAGTCCTACTTATGCTACAGGCTAATTGTTGGAGGCTTTAAATTTTCCTCTTCCATATCAATTAATATTAATTAATTTCAGACTCCTGAAAAGTCTCAGGACATTAATAAAATATAGATGAATTATTTTCCAGAGTTAAGCACACATCTCATGTAATCCATTTGGTAGTAGAATCCTTGTTCCCAACTGAAACTTCCTGAAACTGGTCTTTACTGTTTCTATCAGAATTATGGTTTTCTGAGCTTGACCAGAATCACCCACCAAGCTCTGTGATACAACAAAGATGCTCAGTTAATGGGGGCCAGAAAGCACTGCAGGGGAACAGTACTGAAGCGGAGCAGGTAAAGTATCAGATACAGAACCCCAAAGTCCTGGCTCCATGACCCACCTAAGCACACAGGGAATTCAGTCTTAGCAATACCCAAGGTGGTTCTCAAGGTAGTTGATTGATACAATAAATCTTAACTGTTATAGCCAGTTTGTTATGGTTTTCTTTGTTATAATTCTTACTTGAGGATTCCTAAACTTCAGTCTTACATTTGTATGTGAAAGTAATACGCATCTTAATCTAAGTGAACAGTGTTATATTTATATTGTATAAATTATAACTACCATGTGATGCTTTTATTGTTCAACTTTTGTTTATAAAACACTTATAAAGAATAGAGGCCCAGGAATATAGCTCAGCAGTATATAAGTGCCTATCTGGCAAGTGCAAGGTCCTGAATTTGATTCCCTATACCCCTAAAAAGAGAATTGAGTTATTTTGGAAGAAAATGTTAAGGAAGCAGTGGTACAAGTGTTACATGGGAAAGCTAAAACCCATTCATCTTTTACTTTAAATGTCAGGCACAGGACCTGTGCTGAATAACCAATCTTGCCTGTCTGATGTAGATTTTAATTCAAAATTGCATACCAGCTTTTAATATAATGATATGTGATTATTGTAATCTTCAAGCTGAGTTGCTTATATTATTGCTGCAAGAGCATACATTTTTATGACAAGATTGCAATGACTAATAAGCAGATTCCCAGCATCACATTCTAATAAAGATCAAGATGAAAGGACATGGCAATCATTCCCCATTTTTCTATATCCTGGTATGAGAGAGGAAAAGGAGTCATTTCAACACAAAGAAATCCAATCCAATCAATGCACCTGAACTGCAGTCTGACTTCCACACAAGTAACATTTTAGAAGATACAGACATTTGTCCACTGGACCTTATACCCTGTCACCACTGTGTTTGGCTTATTATCCATGGGGAAGGAAAGAGTTAACACAACAGGAAATGCTACCCTGGCATAACATGAAATGAATGAGAAAAACAACACACAGGATAATAACACTGCCTTTTTTATTTCCCTGAAAAATAAACACCATATTTTTCATTAAAAAAAGAATTCTAATGCCATATAATTAGAAGGATAAAGGGGAAAGTTGTTTTGAGTATCATTTTTGAATAAATGAATAGATAAGAAATACAGCAAAGTCTTTGCGCCTTTCTCTTTCCAGCTCCTTTGTCTGAGACAGCACAGCACAGCATGTCTATAAGCGTTGACAAAGAAGCAGAGGGAAAGCCTTACCAAAAATGCATACTTTCAGTTACAGTGACACTTGATTTTTCTTCTTGAGATGCACTCTTTTGTAAACATCTTTCTAGCTCAACACTGCATCAGCAAAACAAAGTCCATGAACATGAAAATGAATATATATTCATGTAGCTATGTGGGTAGCTGAAATATTGCTACATATGTTCCAGAAACATCTTGATGTAAATTAACTGAAACTTCCTCTATAGATATTTTCAATTATTCATTACATAAATTATGTAACAGCACTATCAGTAGGTACTTCATAGAATATACAGAATAAAATAGATATGCACATATGTATTCATATATACATATTCATGCATATAAACATACATTTATATACATATATATATATATATATTCATTCACATCCACATGTAACATGTTCATGCAAATATATATAAACATGCACATATGTGTCACCATGCTTACACTATGTACACATACACACACATACCTGCATAAAGGAAGAAATGCAGTCAAAGGAAAAAGCACCAAACTGAGTTTGGAAACCTAAATGGTAGCCCTGTGTGAACAATTCCCTCCTGCTCTCAGGGCCTCTGCTACACTGGTCCTTCGACTCATGTCCCATGTTAAGAGTAACAGGCTTTCATTCTGTATCTGTCAGCTTCTGTTTTACAGATATGCTACAGATGTTTTATTTATTCTCCTTAACTTACTTAGCTCCTCTTCACAAGTCAGACTTTCTCCTGTCTAGACTTGCAGACTTCTTTTTCCTTTAACATCTCCTTGATTTTGTTTTCTAAAATGCTAGAAAATCGATCTAATTCCTTTGGTCTCAAATAAGCATCTATTTGAAACCTTGGTCAACAGAGAGCTTGTAGATCACTTGACTTGAGTAAGGGTAGAATGACTAGCTAATTACTTTATAAAATGTAAAATAATATAATTATATTTTAATAGTATTTTCTAATTTTTACTAGACTTTAAATACTAATGATGAAGGCTTAGTCGAAATTTCCAATAGAATCTTCCTTCTTATACTCAAATTGATGAGTACATGTATTTCCTTATTATTTTTATTTGATGTTTTTATTATTATTAATATTTCTTAGGATGACAACTAATATTATTGAAGATTTATTACAAAAATCATACATATTTTATGTCTTATTCAATTTTCATAATTAACACAATTATCCCAATTTTAGAGACAAAAACTTATTCAAAGAGATATTAGTTACCTAACTCATATGTGCCAGAAACTGAGATATGAATTCACTCTTTGACTGTAAAGCCTGTGTTGTTGTTAACCACTGCACTATTTTGCTACCATGGAAACATTTGCCTGTAAGAATATGATAGGTGCCAAGTGTGGGGCTTCCATTATCTATACTCAGAGCTATGTTAATTTCAATCAGTAAATTAATTGAATACCAAATTCCCTTTTAATTACATTATCACACACTCTAGATCCAGCTAGCTCTGAAAAGTCCCACCTATGAATCCATAAGGCTTTGCAGAGATATCTTGCTGTAAGTCATAACAGATATACTATGTATATATCTTAACTGCTTCTCTAGACTGTCTCACATAATGTGATCTGTTTTGTAGGATTTGTGTGTCTGTGTGTGTGTGTGTGTGTGTGTGTGTGTGTGTGTGCCATACATCAGGCGTATGTACAGGGGTCATGCGAAAGAGAAAATTCCTTTGAGAGATTACATTGTCTCCCATTTAAACCTGAGGAATCCAATTGAAATATATAAAATATACAGCACAAATTTTAAACACACAAATGTTTATAAAATGGTAAATAAGGAAACAATCTAACTATACAGCAAGAAAGTGGTATTTGACCAAGTACTAATACATATGTGGGCCAACAAGCTACCTAGCAATGAAAATTATGTCTTCAAGCAATATTTATCTGAAAAACTTTTGCAGCAAGTCTTTAAGTAAAGAAGGAAGTGTACAGGAGAGATTGTATATAAGAGTTTCAAAGAAAAAAGGAAATGTACAAGTAGATATGAATAAATATATAACTTAGGAAATAATAAAATGATAATGGTAGTTATTTCTTATTAAGTGCCTGAGCAAGAAAGCAACCTGCCCATCTTCCTGGTAAGCAGTTGTGGCTTGAGCAAGCTGCAGGCAAGCCACGAAGAGAACCAGTCAACATCTCCCCTGAGCCTACCGGTGTGTGGCTGAGAGTCAAACATCCCATCTTCCAAACCTCTGGGAGCCAGAGGTCTGAGCATGTCTTGGGAGGAGGACTGTATGCAATATAGCAAAATATAGCAAATTTCCTTCTATCTTCTCTTTGAAGGCAAATATTGTTTTCACTGTTTTGCTTTGTTTTGATTAATTGCTTTGTTCTATTCAGTATTCTGTTTTGATAGGTTTTATAATATTCTGTTTTTGGTTTGTTTTTGCTATACCTGATTGAGTGAACAACTATTGTGAAGGTAACGAGATATACTGTGGTACCTATTACTGTTATCCCAGTATCCTGCCCTGAATTTCTATACCGATTTCACTGCATTGTCTCAATTGGCTTTGTTATTTCTTTTTCTGTTGTATTTTACTACCTTCAAAATAATATATATATATATATATATATATATATATATACACACACAATAAAAAGTGCCATCATTAGAGTTTCTTATTTTTCCATTCATTTACTTTGTGTGGTAATATTTCATGTATTTATAATCTTTCTACTAATATCCATATGTATGTGTGTGTATATATATATATATATATATATATATATATATAGTATTACACATTATAGTAATGTTACTGCTATTTAATAAGGATAAGGGCAAGTACTGTTTTATTTGGCAAAATGATTTTTGGAAAATTTAATTTCCATCCTCTGTGACGTCGTCTTGAGTTCCGCCCCAGTCAGGCAGAACTACACACAAGCAGAGTGCACCATTATCATTGCCATCTACATCCCTTTCTGTCTGCCCAGTCACACACTTCTACTGGAGACTGTGTCCATACAATTTTCCAAAACAGCTTTCTGCTCACCTCATGGTAGATGCTTGACCTTATTCGTTTCCAACCTGTCCTTTGAAATGCCAAAATTTCATTTTTCTGTTATGTGCATTTAAGCTTACCTAAGCTTTCAGTGATGAGGGAATTCTATCTTTCACTTTTTTCACTTCAGGAAGGTCAGGGGGAGCAGGGGGCTAAGCAGATGCTTAGTGGACACACACGGTCAGCCAGCCTCAGGTTATCATCTATCTGAATTACTCACTTAAAATATTTCACCAGATTAGAAACAAAAATCAAAGAGTTGCTTTAAGTTATTGTGTCCCCTTTATTGCTTAAATTTAATACTGCAATCAGACAACAATGACTCTTTCACCTGGGACAGAGAATGAGAATTTATGAACATGCTGTAATCCAAAAACCAGTGTACCCCACAGTGTATCTTACTGGTTTATTTTCCTTACTGGCTATTTCTGAGTATATTCCACACAATAAAAGGGTGCCAGCATGGAATGCAGTGAAGATCAAAGTTTTGTGAATGTGCACTTTTTCTTCCCTATTAAATAAGAATGTCAATTTCTGAAGCACAATGGATAACAGAGCAGTGAGATGAAAGTTGCTGCATAAGAAGTCAGGCAAATCAGCTGTGAGACCCTGAGAATGCTGTATCCTCTCTGCATTTTAACTCTTTGATCCACAAATTGGAAAAAATAGTATTTTTTTATAATTTTAAGTATGAAGTGAAATAATATTTTAAATGTTTACCATAGTGTCTGGCACAAGGTAAGATATCTACTGATTATTAAATGTTTACTAGGTAGCAAGATGATCAACTAGAACAATATGGGATATGTCCTTGTCTTAATCCATGGGATTTGTGAATATCATCTTACATGGCTAAAGAGTGAATATTGGGTTGAAGATCCAGCTGAGTGGCAGAACATTCACCTAGCATGCATAGGGCCACCATATCTCCAGCTCAATATTCTTATAAGAAATAGAGAGAGGGAATTCAGACCCAGGCTCACAGAGAAGGCAAACGGATGAGTAGGTGATATAAATATAGAAATATAGTTTAAAGTGATATGTCTACAAGCCAATGAATCCCTATAGCCTCCAAAATGCAAACAGCAAAAACCAGATTCTCCCTAGAACCTCCAGGGTGAGCACAGCCTGATGCCACCTTGACTGAAACAGAAAAAATGATTTTAGATTTCTGGTTCTCAGAACTAGAAGGGAATACATTTTCTTTTGGTTTTAATCTGCCAAACATAGTAATTTGCTATGATGACAATAAAAAGTAATGCAGTTTTTATATCTGCTATAATAAATGCCTAAAAACATAAAAGTGTTTCTGCAACTAGGCAAAGGATAGAGGGTAAGATAACTTGGGAAAATATTATAGCCAAAGCCTACAATCACTTGAACAGACTATTTGTAGAAATATAAATGTTGGAGGTGCCAAGGGAGGGCTCAGAAGGATGTGAAAAGCATGATAGACAAGTCTTTTATTCTTCCACAGAATGCACACATAACCATAAACTGAGAATTAGTGGAAATATGTATGTTAAAAGTACTGCTGTAGAGTATTCAGAAGAAATGAAGAACATTTTGCTAGATATTGAAGGAAAAGGGGACCTTGTATAGAATTTTTTTGGCTGAATTGAGTCCTATAGTTATGAGAAAAGTAGAGTGTTTAGGAAATAAACTTGAATATTTAGTTGAGATTTCCATGCCACGTATCAAAGCTGCAACCTGGTTATAAGTGGGAGAAGAAACTGTTAAACAGGAAGGAGTCAGATTTTAATAGTTTTAGAAATCCATAAAATATGTACATTGAAAAGATAAACTATAATTAAGATTAAAATTCGCTGCTAGAAAAACGTGCTCTTGAAAGAGGTCCAAGGATGTAAGTGGAAAACGGTTCCATAAGGAGATTATAGGCGTGTGTCTCATGCATCCATGCAACCATCTCTGCAGAAGTGAGGAGTGCAGATGGCAGTGTGCCAGGGTGTCAGTGGTGCACACTCTTGTTCGGTAGTGGGGTCTCCGAGACACACATGAGACACCAGAGAATTTCTGAAAATATTATATTAAGAGTCACACTGTCAAATTGAAGTGACAGCAATAGATACGGGAACTAATAAAGGAAAACTGCCAGACTTTCTGGATTTTATTTTTAGGATGAAAAAAACAAGGAAAATAAAACAATAAAAAAATCAGAGTAAGTGAACAAGACTTCTAAATCTTATAAAATCAACAATAGTTGCCATAATGCCTTTGTTGTGTTCAAAATAGCTGCAGACTACACCTTTACACATATTAAAGATTGAACAAAACACAATAGAATAGAAACAATAAAATCAAAATAATGTAATGAAGAACATCAAAACAAGCCAGTAGGAGATACATAATGCTCCCATAGCATGTCTTGCTATCTTTTAAATAACTGCTCATGCCATCAGAGTTCACATAAACAAAACAAAAGAAAATAAAAACCCAACCCAACAAAACAGTGAAACTGATATGGTTTCAGGCGGGGATCTCCTCTGCTGTGTCCTGGTTCTCTCCCTACACAGTCTGCCAATGGCGCTGACTCACAGAGAAGGCCTCCCCAAGCCGGCAGCAGCCCCGCATGGCCGACTTTCTGGATTCTTTAGATGGAAAATAGGATGATGGAGTCGCTCAGCTGCAAAAGTGTATTGCTCTTCAAGAAAACAGAGGGGTGACTCCAAGGACACAGCCTTAGATAAAGAGGTCAGAACTGCAGACCCAGATAACTTTAAGCAACAGAAGTTCGGATTATTTTCAGGTCTTAAAACCAGTAAAGTTCGTCTTTCTGGATTTTGCATTTGAGATAGTAGCTATTGTAGTCCTTCCATTTTCTCCCATTAAGGATGAGAATGTGTATAAATATTTACTCTCCTTTTTCTACCAGTATATTTTGGAAGTTTAATTTTTTCTTTTAATTCTTAGGTCTACAAACACAGAAACTTTGGCATCTTGACATCCTATGGTCCACTGAAAATTAACAATTACTCACATACTATGGATAAGATAAATAAAGAATGATTTGGTTATAAACACATAAAAATGGAAAATACAAACACAGAATAAATGGTCACATGAAGAGAGCAAGAATTAAAGAGATGGGACAATGAATCAAGCTATAATAGGAAAGACACAGAGTTCATTATTTTCCAGAGTCTTTAGCAAGAGTGTGCCTTGTCAACACCTGGAGTTTCAACTTCCAGCCTCTGGAATTGTGAGAAAGTAAATTTCTGCAGTTGTAAACCACCGTGTATGTGGTAATGTGTTAGAGTAGCCTAGGAAGCAAATACAACTTTCACATCTTTGTAGCCCTCAGAGAATGAAAGTGGTATCAGTCCAGGGTAAGCACAGAATCTTGCCAATAATGTATTTATGTCCTTATTCTGTAAGGCACAGACTACATAGCCATGTGTTGACCAAGGATGGATCACATACACAATGATGAGTCTGTAAAATTAGAATGGAAATAAAAAATGCCTATTGCATACTGCTATAGTTCTTGTGACTTGGTCACACAACATATTCTTGTGTTTGTGATGACTGGTGTAAGCAAACCTTTGCTACTGGTCACATAACAGTAGAACATATGTACTGCTAATACTTGATTTTTTTTAAAAATAATCATTATTGGTTTATGTATTGGCTATACTACACTTTCTGCCATACTTTCACAGCATATGCTTTATACTTATAAAATTAAATAACAATAAAATAGTCTCAGGAAAGCCCTCAGAAATATTTTAGAAGATGGCTTTGTTAACACAGGGGATAGTAGCTCTCTGTGTGTTACTGCCTGAAAAGCTTCTAGTGGAACAAGTTGTGGAGTTGAAAGAATATGATGACCCTGTGTAGATCTAGGCTGATATGTGTGTCTGCGTTAATCTTTAACAAGAAAGTTTAAAAATCATGCTAAATAAATAAGTAAAAGGTAGGCTATACCACCTAGCCCAGATGTGTAATAGGTAAAACCACCTAGATTTGGTCTATAAATACATTCTATAACTGCACACATGAATGAAATCAGTTAATGACACCTTTCTCAGAATTTGTATTTGATAGAATTGTGGCACTGCTGAAAAGATAAGCATGAAATATAAATGACCTTTATTTTAAGAATGCAGGGAGAGACCCCTGACCCTCTGGCATTTTCCTCAGGGTTGGCAATCTGTCCCTAGGACACATGGAGTGGGGGCATACATGTAGCTTAGGTTTGGGGTTGTGCCTGAGGGTCATTAGCGATGCGCAGGTATCTCATTGGTATTCATTTCACACTAGAGGCAAATTCCTAGGGGTGGGGAAGATAGAGCCACAGGTAAATTCCTAGGGTTAGGGAAGATGGAGCTCCTTGGTTCCTCCTCCAAGGCTTTACCAGCTACGGTGTCCTGTCTGGGCCAAAAACCTTTCAGTCCTTAAGTGATGTGTGATTGTGGTTTAATTCTGAAGATATTATGTTTGTTCAGCAAATACTTGCTGACCTTAATAAAAATCTTAAAAATGGGCAAATTGTTGTCACAGACTTCACCAAAATAACCTCAGCAGCCACATTCTTGACTATCAGCTTCCATTCTTTTTTTCCAAATACTCATTTCAAGTAAACACTACACCAAGAACAGGTTTCAAATGTGACTTGACTGATGATTCCTCAGCAGCAAAGACTCACATTCTAAGCTGCCTACTTAAAAGGTCAATATGCAAATTAAACATAAGATTTCCCTGAAGTTCTTCTATGAACTTAATAGATCGAAAGCTTCTTGTCTACTCCAAATTGTCAGGAGAGGAAATGACCCCGCCTCCACCACACATCTCAGATTATTCTCGGCATGAAGAAATTCTTTGTTCTGCTTGGTTAGGCTTAGTTCAGACTGGCTTTAAACCCCTTGCCTGGTAGCAGAATGTTGACAAGGGTTTCTGTCTTTCGCCAGACGGGGAAGAAAACCCTGTCAAAACCCACAAGGAATCTTTTTCTTGCTTTTAATCATCTCAAACACTGCCGAATGCTTTATATCTCACAGGAGCAGCGTCCTTTGTTCTCAGAGTTAGGAAGCGAGGGGAGGGGGAATGCAGTCTGCTCTCAGCCTGCAGCAGTTTTGCAAAACAGATAGCCCAGACTTTTTTCCCACACCTGTAAAATACTTTCTCTTAGGGATAACTCCCCCTCAGGCTTGTTGCTTCATTTGGCCTGAAGGAACTTGAACAGGTAACTGAAATCGAAGCAGAGAAATTGACTGAAATCCAGGAGAAGTTGGTGTATAAAGCCCAATTAGGTAGGTTAAAGATTGCATCCAAGTGGTCATGAAGCCAAGATTTGAAAAACACCAGGGTGAAGGAGGAGGGTGTGAGGGATAGAACTGGCAAGGCACCATTACTGTGCAACAGGGAGAGGCACACACTGAGAACATACGGAAATCAAAGGGTAGTGCACAGAAAACATGGCTGTGGGTAAAATGCTCACATTTCTTTAACATTGTATTTTGAATGTATTATTTCAAGGTAAAATTATATAGAAGATAGTGTCTTGCTAGGAGACTGTAGAGCCAAAAAGAAAAGAAATGATGCATTGGTTGTCCTTTGTAGTAGTCAGCTTTCCTTGCTGAGACAAAAATATCTGACACGCATAATTTATAGGAAGAACGGTTTCTTTGTTTTGTTGTTTTGCCAGAAAATTCAGCCCATGGTCAGCTAACTCCAGAGCAAGAACACATTGGAAAGACATGGCAGTAGAAATCTTCCCATCACACAGTAGTCAGAAAGCACCAAAGCAAGAAAGATTCACAGTGGAAGAGGCCAGGGACTAGATGTTGTTCCTAAACGCACTCCCTCATAACTGACCCAGATAAAACTACAAGTGTCTGCACTAATATGCCAATCAAACTGACAATCAACATAAACCACATGTCCATCGAAAGACATGGCTGATACACACATTCTTAAAGACAGGTTAACAAACAGAAGGGTTACACATTTATTTAGTCATAATTTTATAAGACACATGAACTTTCGAACAGAAGACTCAAGGACCAATGAGAACTATCTATTTTTGTCAGTGAAATATGAAGAAAGAAAAAGGAAAAATGATTGGACAAAAAGGTTAGAGTCTAGTGCTAATAAGTTGAAGTAGAAATCTGGCAAGTCTTGCCCTGATTTCTCCTGACCTTTCTGTGCAACATTCCTTAATTCTGACAGTGAGACAGGACCCTCTCTGAAATGGTACCTTATGTTCTACAAATGAACAAGGTGTGCCAGAGAATTCCTTATGGCCTAGTGTTACACGGAAAGTTCAGGGAATGTTAGAGAACGTATTTTGAGTTTAATACTATTTTAAAAACATTGTCGCTTCTTATGAAAGCAACAATGCTTCTACTTTATAGAAAAACTAATTCTAATGTCCACAGCCTGCCTCAGTGGAGAGTTGAGGAATGAGACACAGGAGGACAGGAGAGGGTCAGAAGGACAATAGTTTCTGACACTCTTTCTGACATCTTTTTAGATCATGATTTCTGAGCCTCAACAAGTTTATTCCTCCAAAATTTTGGATGTATACTATGCCAGGTATAATATTAAATAGATCATATTTGTATCTTATTTCCCTACCAGATGAAATTAGAGAAAAAAATTAAGACAAATTAGGCAGTTTCCTTCAATTCACACAGTTTGTAATCAGCGGAGCCAAGAGATAAATTGAGGTTTACTAGCTTTATATGTGATAATGTTGCTATTTGATTAAAACTTTCTAACTCCACCGTTTACCAACAGTGATCATTTTCTCTTACATACCATTCACTCAAGACTTTCTTTCAGTAGTCTTTTTAGCTGTAGATATGGTAGAATAATAAAAGAATTCAATTAATGAAGACTTCATTCTAAAATACTGAACATTTTAAAATACTGAATAAACACCTATCAGGCCTACGCTGGTCTCCTTTTGGTCTCCCCTGGGCTGAAGGAAAAGATCATATGCTTTGTAGGTGTTTGTCAAGTTAATGGGAATCTGAAATGTCTGTAGTCATTTGCAGGTCCTCTGAGAATTACAAAAAACCATAAACAAATTAACACACTTCCTGCCCTCAGAGATCTTATAATCAAGAAAGAAACAGTAAGACCTCATGGAAAAGTATAGTACAATGGTGACTTGAGGGCAAAGCCTTTCCTTATTTTATTTCTATTTTCTCTTTCTTTCACACAAGTTCAAGAGTGTCACTGGAGAATGAATTTCCTCTGGTAATTGCCCTCCTGGATTTGCAACAGCATGACTCACTTTATGTGCTTTAGCGGTACCTCCTACCTTTCTGTCTTTGTCTCTGGCTCTGTCTCTACCTCTCTCTGTTTCTCTAATAGAGTAGTTCTTATGAAGTCCTTTCAATGAGAAGCGATAGCATAAATCAATTATTCATCACTAATGCAAGCTGAAAAGATACATTTCAAAATGCAGATGGTGCAAAGCCTTGTTGGATATATGCAAAGAACACTAAGAGGCAAAAAGGCTCTGTGTTTCTCAAAACCAGTAAAATTTCATCCTGCATTCATTTATTCATTCAAAATGTAGGTGACATAGAGTCCAAATCAATTAATACATGAGTAACTCTTCTCTCTCTTACCCTGCTCATGACCAGCCAAATAGAATTCTGACCTTTAAACATTAGACACTCAATTTCTGCCGCCAGTATAGTGTCTGGGATTCTACAAAATATGAGGAACAAGAGAAAGTGAGGCAAGATGGATGGAGAGTAGTTTTTAAAAAACAGTATTTATGGAGAAGTTTGGGACGAATACTGCAATGGGATCTATGAAACGACAGATTAGGAGAAGGAAGGAAGGAGGATTTTGTAGTGTTAACTGAATGAACAGTTTTCTTGTCTAAGCAATGCAAATTTACATATATAGTATAACTCACACTATGTCTATCTCACAGACTAGGTTAATTTGATTAGGATACTACTTGAAAACTGTACCGCATAGATCCTACCTTACAGAGTCACAACTGACTTACCACTTTCTATGTGGCAGCCTTACACTAAGCATAAGGTGATAATCAAGGCTGGCGTGGTCTCTAGTCCAAGAAGTTTATATACCAATAAAAAAACAGTGAAACAGAATTATCACAGTTATTATTTAAACCAGTTCTGTGAGATTAATATTTTTAATCCTGAGCAACAGTGAAATTCTCTTCAAATGAGTCACATAATCCATAGAGGATCTGGGATTCAACACATAGGCCAACCTGAGTCTAAAAGCATTCACTTTGGGAATTGGAAACTCTGAAATGATTAAGAGATGGGAAAGAATTGAGAGCTTAAAGCTGTTGGGAAATGCCAACCGCCATGGGATGGAAGAGGAAGATTAGGAAGGGATAAGTAAGGTTTTCAGGATGACAGAGAGCTAGGGGCCAAGACAGCAAGATGGTGTAGCATTTTCAAAACTTATCAATATATATTGATTATATTAAATAATAGGGAAAACTCAGGGCAATAATCATCATGTGTCTGTTATTTTTGAAATATTCATATCAAATTATTGGAAACATAACCATTACAATGGATAGGTGTTTTTAAAATTATAAAGCACCACAGATTATTGATAAGTCTTCGAAAGAGGAAAGTATAGGCCACCAGTGTTGGAGTTATCAGGTAATGACTTTGGCACACAGCTCCAGGGAATACTTTGGTTTCAAGATGTTCTTTAGAGCATGTATGGTTGATGGATCGCAAAGTGAATGATGCTAGCTAGAGTTGTGCAACAGGAGAGCACTATAACCATGTTGGCGCAGAGGCACTGTCTTATATAAACCAGCATGAAAGAGTAGAAAAATGATGGGCACATATTTAGGAATGTCATTGTGTATTTGCATGTTTCATTTAATTACCTAGCTGTCTATGTATAGAGTAACTGAGAGATTAAACCATGTGAATTGCATTATACCCACTGGCATACTGATTCGTATTTATACTTACAAACCTCTTTCCCAACAGAGTCATGTTTGCATTAAAAATGGTAAGGCGTTATTATATTCATTTTATTATGCTCTTAATAAGTTTATTTTTCAAGTTAAAATTCAGTGAATTTAATCAACACATCCATAATTACATAACCATTAACAGCCAAAATAAAACTTCCAAGCATCAGAATTCTACACAGAAAGTGATGATATCAAGAAGAGAGGATTGTTATTGCATTCACATTTTCTTCCTAGGATCTCTTTATAGCTATCTTCCAAGAATATTTAATTCTGAAACAACATAAATCTTTATCTAGTCTTTATGAGATGTTTCGTTGTTGTTAAAAGATCTGTGAGTCACTGATATCTAAATATGAAAGGACATTCATTATTAGGCTTTATGAAAATTGTATAATAATTGTACAAACAAAAATCCTTCTAAGGTAGTATAGTACCTCCCATTGGTAATACTATCAAAGGTCAATTTTCAAAAGAAATACCCTAAAAGATTTTAAAGACTTTACTATTTTCTAAGTAAATCTACATTATCTTATGATATCTTGGAGTGAGAATGATTAAAATTGCCAACTAGTTATGTATTTAGCTCAGTGGTGTAAGTGCCAGCCTGGCAAGCATGAAGTCATGAGTTCAATCCCTGGTACCAATAAATAAATAAATAAATAAATAAATAAATAAAATTGCCAACTTATAGGAGGCAGAGGCCATGTTCTTATTGACATGGAAATTTTATTTCCCTGAAAAAGTACAGGAACAGTATAGTACTTATTACCATCATGCATTAGTCTGAATTATTTTCAGGTCCTTTAACATATATGAGTTTTTGAGCAAATGATTTAACCTGCACATGGCTCAATTTTCCCAAGATGAACTGGAGATAATGCCTATCTCACAGAAGTCTTTTGGGGATGAAGAAGTGAGAAAAGGCTATAAATAACTGACAGAGGATGACACATGGAAATCTGTGAATTAAGAGAAGTTTTTTTTTTCTCTTTTTTCATTCTCCTTCTCCTTTTCCTCCTCTATTCTTTCTCCTTTTTATTCCTCTTCTTAATATTCAGGGCTGGGGATTAGATACTAAAATACACCCTTAAACTTTTATAGCTTATTGCAACATGCATTAAATTACTGTTATCTGTGTTCACCCTACTGCAAACAGCGTGGTAGAACTTCTTGTGTTTGCCTAACTGTAACTAGTACCTACTGACCAACCTCATCCTACCCTTCCTCCCCCACTACAAAGAGATCGGTAAACCACATACCATGTATTACATTTCACAAAATATTTAATCTAAAACATTTCAGTATTCTCTTTATAACAATAAAGGTGCATCTATCATGTGATCAGATATAAAGCTGAACAAGTTTTCCATGCTGCTCATTGTTCTCGTAAAAATATGAGGCAGCTAAATTTAAATTTGTATTATTGATTATATAGAGAGACAAGGCTTATTTGTATTAGGTGATTAACTTCACTATATCAATCTTTGTTTAGGAAACTGTGGTCAATAAATTAGATTGGCTGTTTCTTCTTTACCATTTGGAGTTTTATGGACTTTGATCAATCATTTGGAAGTAGCTTTCCATTAGCTGACAGTCAAAAGATGCTAAGCTGAATGACATAGATGTTAATAAATCTTTGCTGGTTTTCCAAGCTGTGATTTTATTTAAGAATGAATGGGCATAAATGCCCTTTCATTGCCAAATATAATTTTTGTGTTATGGATATTGAAAGTCAAAGATTCTAAGGAGAATGTTTGGGACTGGAATTCTGGCATTAGTGTTCATTGGTGTACATCCCAAGAAAAGTCTGGCTTCCTCTGGGCCTTTCCAGGTTTCAACCTGCTCCTCAGTATAAAGAGCAGTAACTCTACCTAAATTATAATTTTGTTTGTAGTATTAAATGAAATAATATTTTTTAATAAAGAAAAAACAGGATTGGGGATATATCTCAGTGGGGTTAATCCTCAGTTCTCTCAAAAGCTACTTATACAAGTAATTCTTTATGGCTATGATTTATAATTGTTCCATGATATTGAAATGCTTAACAAATATCTCATTTAAGAATTTTTACGCTGCAGATAAGTACATTTTTATGTTTGAGGAGGTGTCAGGGTAAATAAAATTATGATAACTTTCTTTAATCCTTCTTTTCAGGTTGAAAACTTCAGAAACCATTGGCCACCAAATATGGGATCATAAATTTGAATAAAATAGTTGTAACACTCTTTTAAAACATTTTATTCCACTAAAATAGTTTCAGCAAATTGTTGTGAAGACATTGATGAAGTCATGAGCCAAAAGTAAATAAAAATGAATCCTCCAATTAATAGATGAACGATAAGAGTAAAAAGTAGAGGCATATAACACTGCTAATATATCTTATGTTTGCAGTTTTTAGGGTCTCCAAATGTTTCTTGTTTCCTTGGCAGAGATGTGAGAATGAGACAGGAATGCATGAAAATTATGAAATCAAGATTTTCACATATAAGAAAATTACTGAAGATAAGTAAGAAGAAAACCAATTCCAACTGTGTAAATTATCTGGAAGCCTAGCTTCCACAAACGAAAACCAGAAAAAGCACAGGAAGTCATTTCCTCCCAAACAGGGATAATTGCTCTGAAAGAGAACTGGAGATTTCAGTGGTTCATGCTCCATGGTTGTAACAGTAGAGAGAATCAGTAATAGGAGCACATAGTAAATGATAAATGAAAACTTAATGAATTGAAAACAACTAAGAGAGCCAGCTCTTTAGACACAATGCAGATCCTTGGGAGTGGAGGAAAGGAGCAGATCACCAGTGTAAAACTGTAAACTTCAAAACTTTCAATTATATCTCTTTTGTTAACTCACCATCTGATTTATTTTTGAAAATTTAATGAAATACAGTAACACTGGGAAAAACCAGAAAATGCAGAAAAACCACATATTTAAAAAACACTTCATGATTTGTCACTTGACTTACCTCCTTTTCATCCTGTGAGCTCAAGAGACTTAATTAAGCCTCTGGTCACTCATGTGTACACTAATATCTTCTTGGCATTTGGATGGGAAAAATGAGACAACATGTAGGCTTCATATGATGCCTGGTGCAAAATAACTGAGTGTGAAAACTAGTAGATCTAATTATGAAATATATTTTATAAATGTATGTGTAAGCTTATCTAGCCACACACACACATAAAACAGATCACAGAATTCCATTCCTGGATATACATTATATATTTTGTTTTTTTATTTTTTTTATCACAATCACTTTTAAATATCAATAGAATTTGTTTATAAATATCACATTAAATGGCTACCTAATATCCCATCAAAATTTTTTCTCAACCTTCTTTGATTTCATTAACTGATAGGAATTTAGGTTGTTTTCTCTTACTGTCTCATAAATGAGGCTACATAAATTTTGTCCATAAAATTTCCTTTAATGTTTCCTGCAGTATCCTGAACCTAGCCACCTCTGCCCTATTTCTTTTCCATTCTCCATCATCTTTTCTGCTTTAGCCACACGCCCTCAAGTAGATTTCATGTTTAGTCCTGCCTCTGAAAGCCATTCCGCTTCATTTGGAATCCACTTAACCCATGGTCTCTAGCTTACTCTGAAGTCTAATTATCTATGATTTTATGCCTTGACATTTTTCTATTCCTCTTCCTCAGGACCACCAAACTCTAGGCACATGTTTTTGTTTGTTGTTTTCTTTGTTATATATGCCAACATCCATCTTGTCTCAGAGCCCTTTTACATCTCTTAGTGAAATCTGGCCTGCCATCCTACCCACATTCTTAGTATGATTATCTATTTTCTTTCTTTAGTGGCAATTTAAATATCATATCCAGTCTATAGCATATAAAGAAGCTCTCTTTCCCTTACCCCTTTATTGGCAGAGTTATGGCCAATAATGATTACTCTAAATTTATTCATTCATATTTCTTCTTTTCTCTCTTGTCATCATGCAAGCTCTATGATGGCAGAGCCTACAGCTATTTTGTTATATTACTAGCCTCTACTGTGCTGTGTGCCTGATACATTGTTTTGTTCACAATAATTTTTAAGTAAGTGAAGAAATATTATTTGGTCAGATTTCTGCAGAAATTCTACAAACAAATCAATAAGCAAAAGAGTAAACACATAAAAACTCTAACAAAACTTTGTTCAAGCCTGAATAAAACAAACAAATAAATAAAACCCCACAAGTCTTTTAATACTCATGAAATGTTAGCTTTCTTTTGGCATTAAACCTAGACTTCACTATCTGGTAAATAGCCACATTACCTAGTAAATCAGCCTTCAGCCAGACACAGAAAGAATACAGAGAAAAGATTTCAGCAGAGATGAAGTGAAGACAATCATAGCAATGTTCAGAGTGTCACGTGAGTACAGGTAGAGCCTTCTTGACTTTCAATTAGGTCCCTTATAATATTCAGCCTGAAAAAAACAGCACAATTCAGGATTCATTGTCAATATTAAATTATACTCAGAGGTGTGAATTTGAAAAATGCACACACCTTCTCCATTAATGATTCATGTGACGATATGAAGAGAATTGCCTTTTGTCACTAGGGTGCAGTTTTTTTTTTTTTTTTAATTATTTTGTGTTTTTGTTATAATTATTATTCCTTGTTTCCAAAAAAGAAAAAAAAAAAAAAAAGGTCGATTCAGCTTGCCTCCTCCAAAGTCATTCCCTTCTTGCAGTTTGCAATATTGAATGGTTCTGATTTATTTCATTCTGTTATTAATGGTGATTTAAATAGAACAAAATCAATATTGAATATCAACCACTATCAAACCACCATAAACTGCCTACCTCATTAAAACCAGATTGCAGAGACTGTAATAGACTCTCAGGTTTCAGGAGTTTACTCTCAGGCAAAGGAGTGATTTTCTTCTGAGGTCAAAAAATTTCATTCATGCTGCAAATTACTTCACTTCCAGTCATTGTGCAAAAGCCTGTGTGTGTTTATCAAGGATTTTGGATGGCTCCTGCTATCTGTTTATGTGCCAGAATCTTTGAAGAGAGCATTGTTCTTGTGCAGTGAATTTCAGTTCAGGACAGAAAAGACTATTTCTGTGTAGGGTTTCTTAGACTGGGTATCCATTTAGTTTTGCTGTGTATTTGTGGTGTGTATATGTGTGTTTGTGTCTGCCTGCATGTGTTTCTTCATCATAAGATGTTGTTGCTTTCTTTAAGGAGTAATCTGCACTATAACTCATAAACAAAAATGTGGCAAAAAAAAAAAAAAACCTTGTAATTTCAAATCTTCCATATATTTTCAGATAAAGTTTCCTCCTAGCTCTCCTCCCTATTCTTTCTATTCAGAGAGCTCCAAATCGGGTGCCAACTAAAACATGAGGAAATTACGGCATTTGCAGGGACAACTGTTTTCACCACCTCTGTAGACGTGTTATTTTCATTTTAAATTAAAAAATATATATATAGAGTGTTTTTCAGTGGACTATCCTGAGCGGGCTGGTCTAACTTCCTTGGTGATAAATTTTACCAGTTGCTACCAATAAGGAATCATTTTGTGATTTCTACAGAATTTGAAACCCTCTGCCACTTTGAATCCAGCTTTCAAACCTCCTTTTGCAAGTCCTGCCAAGAGCAAGCTTGTGTGTAGAGAGCCAGTGTTTCATTTGCAATTGAAAGAAACAACTCCTAACATTGAATGTGTTTTTTAATGGAAGGGAAAGAGCAAAAGTTGGAAAGGAAGAAACTCAATGAAGGAGATACTGTTTGAGTGTCATTGTTCTTAAATTTTATTTTGTCTTAAATATTCAGTGCTGTCATGGACCCTTGGCTTATGATTGTGAGTAGCTTTAAGTCAAACTTGTAAACCAGGTCACTTACACTAAAAGGTAGCCAATGGCTTTTTTGAAGTGAGAAAAGTGGGAGCCTCTCCCACCAAACAAGCTTAAGGACTGACCTTTAATTCGCCACTGTAAGGAAGTCTGGCTTCTCAAAGGAGGAGTCAGACCAGTTTTAACACAAAACAAAGAGCTTGCCAAGAAGCCTTGGGCAGAGGCAGGAATACTCAACACAGGAGAAAGCACAATATATGCAAATGATGGTGAAACTAGGGCCTGGAATTTAGGAAAGCAGGGCACCCGTGGCCAGGTAGCAGTACTGGGAGGGTTGGCAGAGAAAACAAATATAACAAATGGATAAAGTTCTATGAGAGAAAGAATAATTATTTTTCCAAATGTATGGCTAGGAAGAGTGGAAACATTTCAACTACTTTTAAAAGTTTTATACAGTACTTTAAGGCTTTAGCCTAACAAAAAGTCATGGGAGGCCATAATTTTTTATCTAATACTTTTTTTTTTTTTTTAGTCAGTACCAGGGATTGAACTCATGACCGCCTGCTTACAAGGCAGGTGCTTATGCCACTGGGCTAAATCCCCAGCTCCTGGGAGGCCATATTTTAAAGAGAAATTTAATTACTACTACTAACCAGAAAAGCAGGTGCAGGTTGGCCCTGCCACTAACTACCCTGATTTTAGATTCAGACGACTTAGTGAGGTGGTACATTATTTATTTATTTATGTATGTATTTATTTTTTAAAATTTTATTTAAAAGGAAAAAGAGAAAAAACAAAACAAAACAAAGCAGTGTAAGGGTACAAGTAACACAGAACTACAAAAAAACAAAACAAACAAACAACAACAACAAAAAAAAAAAAAACAGTAAGAAATCACCAGTTAATAGATTACACATTATCATCTTAGAGACAGTTGCTCAAATCACAGTATCAAAGCATACAAAGTGGACATTCAAACAGAGAGACTGCAAACAGTTGTGTTCAATGATCCAACCAAAAACATTAATATGGTCAGCTATTTAACACCCCTAAACACACTTGCTGTTGTATCCTTTAGAGCACTTTTTTTCCCTCTCTTTTTTACAACAAAATTTACACATTTTGGGTTTTATTACTCCTTAGATCTTATTACTCTGATGAGGTACATTGATTTAATGTGCTCAGGTCTAGGGAGGAAGGGACTATTAAGCAATGTCAGGCTAGGAAACAGGTGAGGCAGCCTCTGGGCCTCAGGATGTTTGCCTTCTGAGAAAAGTGCTTATGCTTGTAAATTTGACCAAAAGGGTCTGACTCATAGTCGACAGCTGTGTGATTTGTCCGGCTCTTTCAAATTTCTGAGCCCAGTTTCCTCCCTCTTTTGAGTGAGATAATCGGACCTACTTTACAGGAATGGGTGCAGCAGATTAAGAAAGAATGTACGGGCTGGGTGCGACCTGGATACTAAATAAGTGGTAGTTATCATCTACCTGAGGAAGATCTGAGATGACTTTGCTGACTTCTTCTCACCCTTACAGTTTTTTCGTACCCTGATTTATTGTTAATGGTTTGAAAATTTCAAGTATGTGTATACCTGCTACAGTGACACAGAATAGATGGGACTCTTCATGTCTTCAGTAGGGCTGTCCTGATTTTACCAGCTTATTTCAAAAAAGAACAGGATCACCATGCCACATGAAAACAATATGCCGTGAGAGAATTAATTCCCTAATGGGAACTTCACAGAATATTGCCACTATGCATTCCTGCTTTCACAATGGTACAAGATAAAGTGTCTTCTATGTTTCTCAGGATGTGACTTTACAATCCAATTATTTTACTGTCAGGAAGCATTTTCTTCATTCCTAGTCAAAAATTACCTTGTTAATTTGAGCTTGAGCCATGGTAAATATTTCCCTCTTCTCACTGATTTGCTGGATATCTACCTGTCTGTCTATCTATCTATCTATCTATCTATCTATCTATCTATCTATTTAAAACAATCTTTTATCTGTGTTGAGAAGGGTCATTTGAGTCCATCTCTTTTATCAGTAGTTTTCTTAGCAAAAACATGCATGTGGGTGTGATTTTGCCCCTAACATTTTCTGTGACTCTTTTCCACTGAGAATGTATGAGTTAATCAGAATGCCAATATCTTACTTTTCTCTTATTGTTGGTACAAAAAACCTGACACTCAAAGCTAAAGGAGGAAAGGTTTATTTAGCTCACAGTTTGTAGAGGTTTAAGTCAATAATCAACTGAGGCTAAGAGTGGGACATAGCAGAGGGGCAACATTTCATGGTGATGAGACTGCAAAATTAACAAGAGTGCAAAAGAGCAGAGCAAGACTCTCTTCCATCCCTTGTATTATAGACAGGCTACCTGCCTCAGGGCAGGTATACAACTCACACCAATAACAGCATGAGACAATGTATCAATCATAAACTCTAGAGTCAGCTGCCTTCAAAAAGCCTGCTCATTAACCACATGAGGCTTTAGAGGGGAATCCAGGCACAAACCATAAGAGCCATTAACACTGTCAAAAATCTTTCAATTGTAGGGTTTAAGGAACAAAAAACATCTAACAATAAGGTTAAATACAGGCGAAACTTATTTAATAGGGCATAAGAATCTAAGATTCACCAGGGTCTCACTTGGTTTCTACGATGCACGATGCACATAATTCATGGTGACTCAGTGTTCAACAGGACCATCTATATCTTCATTTTTAAGAGATACTCTATCCTGCAAGATCGGAGCAAAATTTTATAATTAAAATTGTAATTAAAAAATAGTGTTTATTGTGACTCTCAACATGAGAAAAGAGAGATTTTAACACTTGGAAAAAATTTTTAAAACCAGGGTAAAAATTGAAACATTTTGTTGTTTTCATTATTGTTTTGTTTTTCTGGTTGGTTCTCTAAATTATTTTTCCAGAGTACTTCAATTTAACCATTTTCATATATTTTGAGTTTTTCTAGGATTTTTTCACATATTATCAGTTGAGTTACCTAGTGAGAACTAAAAAAAAAAAAAATTAAAAATTAAATATAATTGATTTTTTCATGCAACTAGAAGTTAAAGGGTAGGAAAGACTTCACAGTTGGTAGAGTCAAAGACTCAAGACAGATTCTTTCTGCCTCCCAAAATATGGTGAGACAAATCTGATCTGTTGGTTATATCTTAGGGTTGGTAGCTTGATGGATTAAGCAATTCTAGAGAATTCACCACAAATACAATGTACAAAAGAAAAGGGATTATATTTTTTGAAGCAAGATTTTCAGGGAAATTTCAAGTCTCATTGGCTAATGATGGTTCATATGCCCATCTGGTAAATGATAAAGGACACTTAAACCAATCAGGCTCAGACATGAGTTTGTGGCTGTGAGGCCGAATAACTGATGATCAATGCATGTGGGGATAAAGAACATCTCTCTGTCCCTCAGTGTTTGAGTTTGCTGAAATAAACTGGCAATACGTAGATAAGCAGGAGAAAAAACATACCAAGTATTAACATACACATGTGCACAGGAGCCTCGCAAGATGTGAAATTCAGAAAAGAGCCCGTGGGTTGATGTGTGGAAAGTAACAGGGGCTTGGGACTCCCAGAGATGGTGACAGCCGTGGGAGAATCGTTACCTCTACCGCTGTATGGGAGGGCAGAGGAAAACTAACTAACGTACTGCCAACAAATGTTTTTGTCTGAATAAGCAGAAAAAGACTCATGAAAACTCCCTGATTATGGGACCATCTCTCCTTTCTGTTACTTAACTAATGAATATTTCCTTAAAGACCCAAATCTTCTTTACAAAAGAGCAGCTTTTAAGAGTTATTCCTGTGTCTATAATTTATTTACTTAAGTACCTCAAAATGTGACAAAGAAGTATATTTTGATGTGGAAATCATGTTGCCTCTGTGGTACACTTAATAGTACTATAATTCTGAAAAACCACTTTTTCACACAAAGCACCATATGATATTGTGCTGTTCCCATGAATTTCTATGAAAGAAAAAAGAGATATTTATTGTGAAGTCATATGGATTAGGAGCAAGCTCTGAACTTAGCATTTTAAAATACATCTTATGCTTTTCCTTTATCAACATTCAGAATTAGTGTCAAACAATGTTTGCTATTTAGCAAATAGTTACCCTTCTAAAAAATATTATTTAAAAGCGCTTACTTCCCATTCTCTCTTGTCACTGGGTACCCATGGTATTTCGAGTTTTCATCAGTATAAGACGGAGAAAAGTCTTCCAAGGTGTCTAGAAAAGCAAACACTCTCTGGGACAAGGTCCATCTCTTTCAATTATGCTCATTTATTTTCCACCATTTATAATTATTTTAAATATTTCCTCTGTACACATCTATAGTCACATCAGTATCATAATTTCCTTTTAAACATGAAACAAATTTTAGAGAACTCGAGAGAAGTGAAACCTAATGAATTTATCCCGTTTTGTGATCATATTTCATCTACCTTCCTGATGTTCCAGATTGACTGCTTTCATTATTTCCTTCTGTTTAGAAGACTTCTTTGAGCTGTTAATTTTCATGCAGGCATGATGGTGACAAATTGTTGCTTTCTTTACCTGAGGATATCTTGATTTCTCTTTTGCTCTTGAAGGATGTTTATATTTGCAATAGGGTTTTGAGTTAGCAGAGGTTTTGTTTTTCTTTTCAGAGAAAGAGAAAATATTCTTTGATTCCTTTTTTCTATTTATGATTTCTTATGAGAAATTTTCTGTCCTTCAAATTGCTTTTTTTGGGCAACTAAAAATGTCATATTCTTCTCAATGTTTTCAAAATTTTTAGTTTGTATTTGGTTTTCAGAAGTTTAATTCGGTGATATTTTGGCATGAATTTCTTTGTGCTTTTCCTGTTCAGTCTCTGATCTGACTCTTGAGTCTGGAGATTTATGTCCCTTGCTAGATTTGGGAAGTTTTATCCATTATTTATTTAGTGCTCTTACAGCTCTGCTTTCTTTTTCATCTTCTTCCTGTCACCTGGTGATATGAATATTAGATCTTTCATTTTTGGACAAGAATTTAGCTCAGCAACACAAGTGCCTGCCTGGCAAGCAAAGAGTTATAAATTCCATCCTTGGTACCTCCCACAAAGTTTTGCTATAATCCATTAGATTTCCGAAGCCCTGTTTATTTTGTTCAGTCTATTTTTCTCTTCTGTTGTTTGAACTAAGTTCAATCTTTTAACTCTAGTTCCTGTCTTTTATCTTTTCCTTTTTATTGTCACCTCAATCAAGTGGGCTTTTGTTTCTCTTTTAGTATTCTTTAGTTCTGTGATTTCTAGTTCTTACTTCTTTATGTCTTTTAAATTTTATAAAATGATCTCTGTCTTCCATTTGATTTGTATATAGTCAGGATTGCTTATGGAAAATTATTCTTTCTCTTCTCTTGCCTACTCCTTTCTTTTCCAATGTTGATGGCATACAGGGTCTTGTTTTATGCAAGTCAAGTGCTCCATTCTTAGCCTTCACTAAAGCATTTTTTAAATCCTGCCAGTTTTACAACCTTTGGAAATTCTAACACCACTTATCATCTTGGTTTTGGCTTCTGTTGTTTTTGTTTTTCATTCAATTTAACTCTTCCCTGAATCATTTTACAAAAACTGGATATTTCCCATTATTTTAATGTTCCCTGAATGTAACTTAAAATTTCAACATAAAGTCTGTATTGGAACCTATAACTTTTGGCTTCCATTTCAATGTTATTTTCTCGTTGTGACACAAAATAAAACTACTGAGAATACTAAAAGGAATCAATGTACCAATTTCACTGATATTCATAGAGATCAAATAGTTTGCCACAGGCTTAAAAAAAGGTGAAGCCACAATGTTTCTAATTCATTTGCTCTTCCCAAATTGCACAGTAATTTCTACTGAGTAGGATTCCAGGCAATTGTCCCAAGATGGGGCATTGCCTGCAAATGAAAGAACTTCTTGGAAACTAAAGTCAATACAGGATATTAAAGGTATTGCACATAGCCAGGATAGTCTGACTCATACACAGTGAAGCTTTTCCAGTTATGTTAATACTGATTTGGCAGCTGCCCGTACAATAGCCTAATTTAGTTGGTAGACATGCAGGAAATGTTAATTCTTGCAAATATAGTTATTCGTAACTCAGCATCAATTGTTTCACCTTTCAAAGAGATAGTTCTTCAGATGTAACTGTCACTGGGGGCAAGAGGTCTGCATTAGTCAAGGAGCCCTTGAACTCCCTGAAGTTAAATATGGAGAGACAAGAAATGGCACGAGACCAAAGGTAGCACATGAGTGCATCTAATAAAATATGGGCATCCTCCAGTGGCTGCCTTTCTTGCATTGGCCCTGTGCACAGGTTGTACCAGATGGTGCTCTCATGGTTTCCATCAGTGTAGAAATGTGATGGAGAAGGGGAGGAGAGAAAAAGATGAGAAAATAACACCAATCTGCACAGCTGAAAAAATTATGATTGCATAGCTAATGACCCAGGGAATTACACAAAGCCAAATTCATTGGAACTCGGGCCACATGCAGGCACATGTCACAACTTAATGATAAAAGATGGATTGGTTTATATCCTACATGGTAACTCATGATGTGGTAGTAATTTTTCTTTCTAAATCACTATCACAAAACTCAAGTCATAGAGAGATGGATGTAATTTGAAATTTTTAATTTTGAAAGGGAACTGAGGGACTGGATCTTGGATTACTTAAAAAGCTAAGAAAGGTCAGTACATTCTATATCGATGTTAATTTTAACCTGTAAAACTAGGAGGCAACAACCCACAAAATGTTGCTGGCAGTCTTTCTGCTCTCAAAATACAGATTATGCATTCCTTGGAGGGAAGGGTCAAATCTTGCCCTCCATGTGTGACCATTTAACAGGACTTATTGAAATTCTGCCATGTATGTGGCCCTGCTTAACAACCTGTGATAGAAAAAATGAAAAAGACACTGCTCTTACCCAGTCTGGAATAACTCACACTGTGTAAATATTGATCAGGCTTGGATGAGTGATTGCTATTCCCCATAGAGACACTGGTGAAGTTTCTGAAATTCTCACTTCCTTCCATTATAGCTGATATTCAAATGCTAGTAGTTCAAGTATTCATTCTGTTATTCACTCATTGAGTCATTCAGCAAATCTTTATTGAATATTGATTACGTGTCAGGCCCAGGAAAAAATGGGAAGTAAAATTTTCATAAAATTATAATATATGGATATACGTTAGCACAAATTATGCTATGTTTGTTTTGCTTGGGGATGTTAGGGATAGCATCCAGGGCCTCATAACCATTTTAAAAGACACATAGTGCAGGATTATTGATGAGGAATGGTGTGAAAGATTATGTTCTGTTTCATGTACAGAAATTAGTGATGGAATTACTAATGACTATTAGGTTTGGGAGAAATGCACAGAAGTATTAATGTCTTGAATATGTCCTAGCCAATTAGGAAAAATGTGAAACAGAAGCCGGTTACAGTGGTACATGTCTCTAATCCCAGCATTCTGGGTAGGCTGAGGCAGGAAAAACATGAGTTTAACCCATGTAGAGACTTAAGGAGTTCTTGCTTCAGAATAAACATTTTTTAAAGGACTGAGGATATAACTCAGTAAAAAGGACTGGGTTCAATCTCCAGTACCGTACACACACACACACACAGATAAATAAAGCAGATGCAATTGCTATTTTGAATATTTAAGAACATATTTATATAAACCACATTAGGGAAGTGCCTTAGAAGTTTGGCAATGAAAGACCCAACATTTTAAGTTCATGTAATTGGTTGAAACCTGGCCAAACATTGATAACAAATGCCACTGTTTCCCATCTGCTAGTTTATGTAAATGAGTTAGTGATCTCATTTGGTCTACTAGAAGGCAGGTGTCTCTATTGCTAAGACAGCTATTTGGTTGGCACCTTGCCCTAGTCTCAGGCAAAAGTTTTTAATTTAGCTATGGGGTAAGGTTCTGTTAAGGTAATGATTCTGAGAATTGCAGGACTGGAGAGTAAGGCCAGAACTGGAAATCACCATGGGTTTGTGTCTAGTCTGTTGGGGAACTGATTCAGTGATGACAAGTAATATTTGAGACTCAGTGTAGAAGACTGATCAAGCAGAGACCTCAGAGAGAAATACTGAAGATTTTCAACTCAAATTTTAACAACACAAGCCTAATTAGACAGGAGAGCATATTTCTTTCTGGCTTTTTAAAAATCTACTTCATATATAATATGAGAATGCAAGTATTTTTGTAGCGCTTGTAGAAAGAGGGTATCATAGATAGAATATTACAGTTAGGTAAAACCATAACGATTCATATGCAAATATTATCAGTGAACAGAGAAGAGCACAGATCATAGTCCTTTGAGTTCTAATCATTTTATTGGCACTTACTAAGTATGTATTTCTGAGAAAATCACTTAAACTTTCTGGTCCTGACTTTTTGCAATGACTGAGGGCATTTCATGCATTGTTCTCAGGGCTGATTGAGCTAATGCATGTCATGCAGTTAGAGCAGTGCCTGGAATATGCATTGAATACAAGTTATCTAATGTCATTACATTCCAGAGACTGCATGAAGTCAATTTTTAAAAACTCATATTATTCAAATATGACATTATATATTGCCACTTTATAGATGAGGGCAATAAGCTTCAGGATAGCGAATAATAGTGCGTAACTAATGTTGGTTATTAAGTCTGTCTAATGATAAGCCAAAATATGTCACCTGAGTCACTTGATATAGTATAGTATAGATGTAGGTGTAAGACAAAGAACATAATCTAGAATTTCTGGTTCTCAGTTGATTATGTCTTTATACATATGCAGAATTAAATTAAATCCAATTTCTGGTTTAGATAGTACAATGGAAAAGTATTTACCATTTTGTAAAAATGCTAAATTATCCCTTACTAAAAACAATGAATTAATGGGTAGACAGACTTAATTTTTCTTTCTTCTAATAAGTTACTAATTGATACTATCTAAGCATGTTTTACAATAAATCCTGGGGTCACAGGGATAAACAATATGGACAAGATGATTGGTGACAATTTTTATTAGGTTTAATGACAGATTTCTTTTTCTTTTATCAGTCTTCACTAACTACGAGCTTGGTTTTTATGCTATAGTCTTCATTTATATGCACCCAACATATTTGTCCATAATTATGTCATAATAACTGTGACTATAATCTTTAAAATATTATTATTTAGAACACTTACAGTAAGAGCTAATTTTACCTATTATTCTTTGGAACATTGTTCATTAAGATCTGTGCGTGTCCATCCACTCATGAGTAGATGTCAGTGGAGTGCAGTTATTTTCACAACTCTATGACTTCAGAGTTTCTGAAAGGTAGACCCAGTGAAGGAATTTAGTACAGGTCTATGAACCAGGGCATGGCATACATCAAAGTTCCCACATCATCATTCATACTAATCTGATTAACTTCCCGGTCTCATTTCCAGAGTGCAAGGATCAGGAATTTTGGCAACCATCTGGGTAACAGAAGTCCCTCCCCAAGGAGCTTGTAAATTTCTGCCCATATGTTCCCTGTAAAATTGCATTGCCTACAGCTTTGTTCCCACAGCTCATGTCTGGAAAGGTGACCAACCAACCAAATCTGTGACAAGGCCCTTCAGGAAAATGGAAATATATTCATATTGTTATCTCTTGATGAGATACACATGAATTTTATTGATATTATGGGCACTGAGAATGACAAAAATATTAGTGCAAATATATTGTATGATGCCCATCTTTTAATACCTGGAGTCAGTTTTGAAGGAATCTGGTATCGTAAAGCATATGAAACATTGTGGCTCTTCTGTCTTCCAGGATAAAATGTTAAAAATAGTGTTTTAGAATGTGGAGTCTGATGTAATTCTCTCCAGTTGAAGAATCTTAAGGGAGAATCAATTAACATTGATTAATTTGTAGTATTCCCACTAACACTATTTTTAACATCTGTAAACCAAGGTTTGACTTAAACACTTATGAAGTTAAATGACAACAATTCTAGGTGGAGATTTTTCTTATCTGATTTCCCTGACCTCAAAGTAGCACTTGGTATGAATGTCTTCTACTTGCCAGCAGCTCTCACCAGGTGAATGATAAGCGCAAGTTCCCCCTCTTCTTAGTAACTCACAGGAGCTTGAGCTTAGAGTAAGCATGGTGCCCCTTTCTCTGGTTTTCCGGTTGAGTTGGTTATTATTCCGCTTGTGTTCATCAGAAGATTTTTGAAAAATGTCTGATTATCATAATAAAAATTGAAACTTTATGTCACTTTTGTGAATTGAGGAAAGTGATACTAAGAGTATTCCTTTTTTAAAACAGTTCATTCAAAGCTTAATTGCTGAAAGGAAGAACCACAAAAATTATCATGGGTAAATTGTTAAAATCTGCCTTGTTTTCAGGAACAAACAGAAACCATTATATGTGACAAGATAAGAAGGGCAAAGTCACTCCCCAAAACCCTTTTATTCCTTGATGGAAAACATTTCATGCAAAGTGGATCGTGACTGCCACAGCTCAAACCTGTTCTAAACTATGGCACCCCTCCCATGGTTTCCAAAACTTCTTTGAGAAATGCATACATATTTGATTTTGTGACTGGGTGAAAGAGTCCTGAGGCCTATTTGAATCCTTCCATAAACTGTATAAATTCTGTTAACAAAACTCCACCTAATTTACTTGACACAATTACTGGTGTCCTGCTTCTCTTCCATAAAACAGAATCACTGATATCGATAAACAAGTATCCTGGTACTTCTGAGTGTCTTAATCTTAATGGAGAAAGTCCAGATCCCAACGGAAGTATTTCTGGAAAGCTCTGACTCTTGGTCTTCCTATTTGTGACAAGCTGAATTTGAATGCCTAAGAACAAACTGGCATCTCATGAACAACTATTCCCACCAGCTGAGCTGAGTGTTTACCAAGAATCTGTTATGCTAGAGTGTATTAAATCTGTTCAAATTGTTTACTTGTTATCATAATTACATCATGCAATTAAATATATTATAACCTGATGAAATACTAGTCTGAAAATAAAGAATGGTGTTACTATAGAAACAAATTGGAATGTTTTAAAATCAATGCTTTCAATGAAAGCAACTAACATATTGCTAAATATGTGACAATACTACATGTAAAACATTTTTATGTGTATATACATATATATATATATATGTTGATATTTACAAATACCTTTAAACTCTAATTCTTTTCATTAAAAACTGAAAATAGAAATTACAGATTATTTATTATGGGTGTAGTTTATGCAAATATATGTTAGAGAACATTTATTAGATGACTCATATACAAAGAAAAGTTCTTGGCATTGTATTCAAAGATCTGTTTGTACAGGTTATGATAAAATATGGGGATGGAAGTGTAGTTCAATAGTAAAACATTTGCCTGGCATGTATAAGGGCCTAGGTTTGATCCCCAGCACCACAGAAAATATGAGGATTGCATAACTTATGATTCCTGTTCTAATCTGCTTCTTTCATTAACTGACTAGTAATTTGTATCGTGAAAAAAGAAGCTTTCCGTTGCTGGTGAAGTTACTTTCTGTGTTTCCATGTTGAGCTTTTCTTCAATTAGCCCCAAGTGTAGTAAGATCCTATCACTCTGTTACTTTCCATCAGTCACAGTGTGCTTTCTTGCATCGCATAAAGGATGTAACAAAGATTTAACACTGGTGGTATTCTGTCTCAGGTCACTGACCTGTTTTTTGTTCTCAACTTCCTACTACCTTACACGGTTCCAGGCAATTATGAAGAGAATCTGGTTTGAATAATTTTGAGAAATGAAGAACTAGTGAATATATAATTAATGTCTTGGTCCTGCTCTTATGTCAACTTGAGAGAATAAAATACTGAATTATTAAAAATTAAATATATATTATATAATTACTTAAAAAGTTTTTCTTAGAAAAATAATAAGCATCTATTCTATTTTAGCATTTAGAAAGATTATAGAGATGAATAAGATGTACAGTACATCAGATAAAATATGAGCACCTAAAATTTAATGAAGGGGATGAAGTCAGAGCAAATGAATCAGAATAGATGTTTGAACAAGTACAATTGTTACAAAATGACAGTGAATGTACTGAGTAGTGGGAACTGAGTGTACGGAAAGAAGTGATCAATGCAGACTTGATCTTTGAGTGAAGTCATTTGATGTTAGAATCAGACCTGAATTAAAATCTAGAACTGATTGATCTTGGGCAAGTTATGAAATCTTTCTCCGTACAGTGAAGCTCATGATGCTTCAGTAATTGCAAGGAATGTATTTGCATGTGATATGCTGAGCCACGGGTTTTGGTACTCAGCGAACACTTAGGATCTCTGAACTAAGTATGAAGGGAAAAGGCAGTGAAGATTTAAAAACATTGAAAAACAAGTGACATATGAACTTCCTGAGGTGATACTAAGATTGGATCTGAGTACAAGGAAGCGAAGGAGGGCAGAGAATACAAGGGAATGTGTTTTCAAGCTCAAGAACAGCAGGAGCTCTGCCAATTCTTAGGGTGTTAATGTAAAGAGAAGAGTAAGAAAGCTTGACTTCCTCAGAAAAAGGAGTGGTCATGCACTTTTGTGCACACTAGAACTGCTTTAAAGTACTGAGAACAAAATGTTTATTGTACAGGGAATATTGGCCCCTCTATTCAGAGTGTGACTTTTAAGTTAGAGAGAGAAAGCAAAAGCTTTTTGAAAAGATAAGGCAACCATGACAGTGACAAAGGAAGTTGGAAGGGAGAGAAGAGAGGGCAGCCAAGGAACAGAAGCAATCCGTACAGCCATTGCCTGCATTGTGACACCCCAATAGAAAATGCCTTCATGTCTTCTTTTGGTTCTAGTATTAAGTTTGAAGTATTTCAGTAATTTGATTTGAAATAATCTTTCTTGTTGTGTGATGTGGTTCTGCCCACCTCATTAATTTTGATTTTATGGTCAACAAAGTTTCTGCTATTTCTGCAAATTTCCTATCTGGTTTTGCCCTAGGAGTTCTTCCCTGTTTATCTTATGTTTGCAAGTATTGATTTTTGTCTCAATGTTTACCCACCTCTTCCCTTTTGTTTCTTTTGAGTCTTTTTCTCCTCCAAAAGGTTATAATAACCCATATATTTCTGTCCATGACAACCCATATGCTTCTCATTCTCTGATCCATGGGTTTTACTAACACCATTATTTGACCTTTATATTACAAG
Source organism: Cavia porcellus (assembly GCF_034190915.1). Taxonomy (NCBI): domain Eukaryota; kingdom Metazoa; phylum Chordata; class Mammalia; order Rodentia; family Caviidae; genus Cavia; species Cavia porcellus. Next base: position 58,013,531 of record NW_026947496.1, read on the forward strand.
TATCATTCCTATGTTTTAGACAAATAAATAGTGTGTGCATCTTTCTATTTCATTAAACCATGAGACCTGCAGTGCAAGACTGGAAATGTGCATATCGCAATAAATTGCCATACCCTGTGCTGTAGTAGACCGCAAGCATAGCAGGCAAGACAACAGAAATAAGATATAGCTAAATTAGATGATTTCTGATGATGATGATTGTTAGTGTTTCCTTGGCTCAGCACAAACAAGCGAGGGCAGAAAAAGAAAAAAAAAGAAAAAAGCCTTTATTACAGGCATGGGAGGGCTGCAGAAGAGTGCAAAGTCCTTTCCAGGCAGACCAGTGGTGGCTTTTTTTAGGGTTGACAAGGGGGTGGAGCTTGAAGGAGCCAATAGAATGACATATTCACAGCTGATTGGGCGAACTCTAGGGCACTTGTGAAAAGCAGGAAGTTCAATTTCTGATTGGAAGAAGAACAAGGAAGTTAATGTTAAAAAGACACGCTGGCTGTTGTCTTTAGGGACCAGCACCATGTTGGGCAGACTCACGGTGAACCTGGCAGAGCTTCACAGGGGCAGAACCCATCAATAGTTTCTTAAGGTAATTAACCAGGTGGTGCTGAGGGGTAGGTGTTGTGGAGATCAAACAAAGCATGTTGAATAGAGGATCCAGGAAACCCTTTTTGGTAATATTATGTTTGAAAGGGACTTGAAAGAAAAGGAGGAGACAATGAAGTGACCCAAGAACATAGTATGGTGACAGAGACAATAGTTTGAAAAGCTCTGCAGCTGGGTAGGTTGAATTCTTTGAGGAAGGGTAAGAAAAAAGTGTGATTGCAGCTCACAGTCAATGGGGAGGGTGAAGGGGTAGAAAAGAGCCAGTCCTTGATGACTGTGGTGCAGAGTATGATTTTATTAAAAATGAAAGAGAAAGTAGAGAAGACTTTTAAAAAGAATATTTGAATTTCAAAGAGATTCGTCTGGTCACTGGAAATGAATTTTCTGGAGTAGAGGGAGAAAAGAAGCACATAAATTTGATGAGCTGCTGTCAGTTGAGGCTATTATAACTAGCTTACATGCTGGGTAGCTTAAACAACAAAAATTTATTTCGCACATTTCTGAAGCTCAAAATTCTTTGAGTAGGTGACAATGTGATGGAGCTCTGCTGAGGGCTTTGTTTCTGGATTGGGAATGACTGCTTTATTGCAATAATGTCTCATGGCAGAGAAATAGTGCAAGATATCATCTCCTTCGTGGATCTTTTTATGAGGGCACTAATTCTACTTATTGGGGCACAACAATCTTCACTAATTATCTTCTGAAGGCTCCACCTCCAGATGTCCAAATATTTGGCAATAGTATTTCAACAAGTGAAATTTGGAGAAATGAAAATATTCAGTCTGAAATCAGTGCTAATGGTATTATCCTACTTGAGACATGATGGTAACTTTTGATAAGATGGTAGCATTTAGTTGGAAGTAACTATGACATGGCTTGTTGATGAAGTGAAGGAGAGAAATAAAAAGAGAACTCAAAGATGAATCCTCAGTGTTTATTCAAAGTATTTGAGTGGATGGTAGTGTCATTACTCAGGGAAGTAAAGCTCTGGATTCATTGAGTTCTAACTTTAAAATTATGGTCAGTGAAACAACTGTTTAAAAGACATGCTAATGCTGCAAAATGTCTATCCAACTTAAAAATTATGAATTTTATCATTTCTATAATATATATTAGTACTTGGTACTTTTCCCCAATGAACTATATAGCAAATATTTTAGATTTTTTAAATTTGTTTTGAGGACAGGGTCTGTGTAGCCCAAGCAGGCCTAGAAATTGTGGCAGGCCTAGAACTCCTGCCTCAGCAAGTAATTATAGGTGTGTACCACCATGGCCAATCAACAATTTAGGTTTGCAGGCTGTGTTTAGCATTCTCCAGTACATAAATGAATGGTAAGGCTGTGTTCCAATAAAGCTTTATTTTCAGAAACAGCTTTTGGGCCATATGTTTGCCAGCCTTTGATACATATGATGGTAGAATGATGATCTAAATAAAACTCATAAATGTTCCTAATTCTTATAATCCCTCAAAAATATATTTAATATGGAGATGGAGGTTTCAGAAGAAGTTGAGATATAAAGTTATGGTTTTTATAGAGATTTTATTTTTATCTTTAGGAAATCCTGTAAGCAACTGATTCCATTCAAATCCTTGTCCCAAATATACAATGACAAAATTTGAAAATCTGATATTAATGCTTTAATTGAAATACTTCTGTTGTTAAGCATCAATGTGGAACAGTAATAAGAGGGTCTTTGAAAATTGAGTGGCAGAAGTAAAATATTTATTTTTATTTTTAATTTATTTCAGTTATTCCAAGTGGCATTTCACTCTTCTAATTTCTTTTCTTAAATTATTTATCATTGAAAGATACCATCTGAATTTGACAATTACTTTCCCTTTTCAGGGGTCAGAACTAATTACTCTCTGTGTAACATAGAAGAATACAAACCCTATGTTCTAAAGGTTATTAATATTTACTTCAAATTGTGATGCATTGGAGTAGCTACTTTTAGCTCGCCTTTCAAGTCCTGATAACAGAAAGGACAGAAAGATCAATAACCACATGATGGACAACTAATTGCTTTTGCTTCAACTTGCAACCTGCCATCCCTCTCAGAGCTCATTCCAAAGTCCATTTGACAATCTCATATATGTTTTCAACCTTGGATCGCGACAGCTCAGACTGCAAGTTGAGAAGAAAGAATATGATAAAAGCATTTCTATCAATAACTTGAATATATTTATAGGTACTTCTCATTGTTATCCATATAAGATATCCATATAGGAAATTTATTAGAAGTAATTATCAAGATTACTATTAAGAACTGGGACATTATTCCTCCTGCTAAGAGTGATAGTCTACTAAACACTATTTAATTACTTTTCATTGTTTTTTAATGATTTCAGTCACTATTGCAAAATCAAAGCTTCACATTGAAAATGCATTTATTAAGTTCTTATTTAGCACTCATACTATTAGCCAATGCATTTTCTCTGGCTATTATAGGCCATGTTTTTATCCAAAGGCTTTATAAAATTAATTATCAAGTATTTAAACTGCATAAGGTACACATTCCTATTTTCCATATAGAGACATGAAGTGTCTGTAAGTTTACAGTAACAATCTGTATTTCCTTCTTGTCATCTTCTTGATCTTGGGCAAATGCATGCATTTTTTTGTCTCATTTTTTCCACCTGTGAAGTAGGTATAAAAATAATTACTGGGGCTAGGGATTAAGCTCAGCGGCATAAGGACCTGCCTTGCAAGCAGGCAGTTGTGAGTTCGATCCCTGGTACTGCTAAAAAAGAAAAAAAAAAAAATAATAATAATGATAATTACTGTCTCATTGAGTTTTAATGGAGCTAGAGTAAGTTAATAATTTAGTGTACTTACAAAGTGTCTTGTAGATGTTAAAACTAGTTCATGAATAAGACAAAACTAACTTTTCAAAGATCACAAAAAATAGCACAGTCTTTATGTACAAACCATCATGGAGATTGCAAGGATGAATTTAACACAGTGGGAAGAGCCAACAAATATATCACCTGGAAAGTTTTCAGACTGTTCAGCCTGGTTTTGAGTTTTACTGAGTGGAGAATTAATCTCCTTATAATGTAAGAGACAGTTTGTTCCACTGAACATTTCTTTACCTGTATACATGAGTAAAAAAATTTAGTTGATATAATCAGAAAAGAATTAAACTAAATACATGTGTTGTTCTTGTTTGTATATTTTTTTTCAAGCTTGGCATTGAATTAAAAGAGCTTTCATTTTCTTATTAAAAATTTTCTGGAAAAGCCCAGCGTGGTGGTACACAACTATAATCCCAGTCCTTTGGGAGCCTGAGACAGAAGGAATGCAAGTTTGAGGCCAGGAAGAGAGAGATAGCAACTTAGTGAGAATCTATTTTAAAATAAAAATTAAAAGCAAGGAGGTCTGGGGATGCACTCAGTGTGAAGTTCTTGCTTCAATTCCTAGTAATGAAAGAGAAAATTACTGTGGAATAACTTTAAAGAGCTATTTTTACAAATTAAATATTAAAACCTGTCTTATCAAAAGGTTGATTTTTGCTACTAAGTTTAAAATAATAATCTGCCAAATTATGGACACATAATGTAATCATTAAAATTAAAATGCTAATAAAATAATAAAACCAATTAAAATAAATAATGCCAAATCTTGGATTTTGACAGTATAGGTATTCATAATTGAGGTTGTGAAAGTATCTTTTATTCCTGAGATTGTACATATATTTAGCTATAATTCACATCCTCATAGTATTTATTTTACATTTTGAAAAGTGATTAATTTTAAAAGTGACAGGATGACTTATAGCGCTGTACTTTGGTTCTTTTTCACTTGTGTCATCCAGTAGCTGTCCTCAACTTTGCAAGAAACACTTTTGACTTTTACTTATTAAGCAGTAATGCTTCTTAAGCATTTAAACATCTCATCATCTTAATTTAAAGCTTTAATCCACTTACTTTTAAATGTGAACTCAAAGTTATTGCTTACCCAGGTGAGAGAGTTAAACAGGAAACTAAATAAAAAATTACAGATGATGCTCAGATCTCTCTCCTTATTCCTCTTAACCAACTTTTGTAGTGAATTTTAAAACATAGAACCCCATCAAGCCTCTGGACAGAGTAAGAAGTGTGAGTTTGCAGCTGAGCTGGGAAGGAGACTTCCGTGACTGATTAGCCTACTATACCTCAGATACGATTCTGAGCCACTTTGCTTCTTTGCCAAGGTATTAAAACAGAAAACCATGGACAAGTCTCTTAAAGATTTCTCTGTCATGTCCCTAAAATCCCATCGTCAAGCATGAAAAAATCGATGAGGACGATGCTGGGAGTCCTGGTTGAGAGATCTGTTAAGCCAGGAGTTACTCTCCATATAATTGTATGTTTCTTTGGCCTTCTATACTGAGGACTGAGTGTCTGACAGAGCCATTGCCTTGGAATCAGTTCCTTAGTGTTGTAAGTCCTTTCAAGTTTTCTTGAAGAAAGCTGATTTGCTTTTCTCAGTCTTGTACTTTTAATGGGCTTCAAGTTGTTAAAAATACTCAGAAGGGACTTCCTTTTCAATTCCCTAAAATGTTGGATTGAGACAATGTAATTCCTTTTGTGAGTCTTTTGGAAGTAATCTTGGATGGAAGCAGTGAGGAGATAATTGCTATAGACCAGCCTCCCAGTCAGCAGCCTTAGATTTGCTGGCAAATTGTTAGAAGGCTTTGCAACCTGACCCAGCCGCTCTAAACCAAAAACCCATGGAGATGGAGTCCAGCTATCTGATGCACTCAGGTTTAGGAACACTATCCAGAAATACTTCACAAAGCAAAAAAAAAAAAAAAAAAAAGATAAAAATAAACAAACAAACAACAACAAAAAGATATCCTTCTGTGGATGCTAAAAATGCTGTTATCTATGGTTCTGATTTTTGGTCTCCTCAGCAGCTCCCAGTTTGAAGAATTGTTTTATTATGTACAAATACATGCAGGTCAATCTTTGCAACATAAAATGACCTTGGCACCAGTCCCTATCATTTTCTGACATTATATACTACTGCCTGCCTGCTTATAAAATCATACCAGTGATTCTGGTATAATTTGAGTGATATACTTCCTTTTTATTTATAATTTCTTAAAAACATTCAGAAGTTTCAATTCTCTATCCTTTTTTTACACTTTTGTAGAATTTATTTCTCTCAGTCAGACAGCTTTACTAATTCGTTGGTACATTCATTCACTGCTCTAAAAAGTTGACATTGAGTATATGGGCATAATTTAGTTCCTATTCCTACTTTGGAGGGTAAATGCATTAAGGTTTCCAGCCTTTAATTTTATCATCTTTAAAGTGAGGGTGATCATGTCTTGAGTTAAATATTTACATAATGCTCCTTGTATAATCTAGGCATCAATATTGAGCTCTTCCTATCAATTAATCAACTGAGACCACAGGCCTAAGAGTAAAGTAAGGCATAGAAAAGATAACTTCCTTCAAATCATAGAGATTCTAGGTAGCCGACTTGGTAGCCTGGGCATTCTCAGGCCCAATAGCGTTCACTGAACCCTAATCAGATGCCTTGGAGCTGTTTTGAGGATCACATAAAGCAGTCCATGTTTTTAAGCACTGATGTGAAACTCTTTGATGTAAATTAAGTATTTTTTAACTAGAACAATAAAGATGCAGCATCCTGAAGGAGTAGATAGAAAAAAGAAAATCAATAAAATACTACAGGTGTGTAATACTATCTTATTAATGTCTTATATTTTGTGGTAACAAACACTTAACATATTACCCTTCTGAAGGACGAAAATCTGAAATGCATTTCAATGTTTTAAACTTAAAATTTCAACAGGACGGCCTTCCTCCTGGAGGTTAATCTGTTTCCTCATTTTTCCCAATTTCTGCATGTTACCTGTACTCCTCAGTTTGTGGTCCTTCCTGTTTTTTATTCTAGCACTGTCCCCAGTTTCCACCAGTTTTCATCATCACACTTTCTTCTATAATGCCTCATTTGCCTCGCTCTTTCACATTTGAGGATTTCTGTGAGTTCATTATATTACACAAAATAACTTCCCCATCTCAATCTCAAGACTTTAACTTACATCTTTGGAGATGTGTTAACTATTTATTGGTAATATCTTCACAGGGTTAGAATATGGGTATTATGGAAGGCAGCAGCATTTTGCCTACTCTAGGGTGTTTTATTGATGCATGTTCATGAACACACAACAGAAAATATTAGATGTACAATCAGAAAACTGTTTGAAGAAGAAATACAAACAAGAGCATACTTAGTCCTGAGTAGTTTTTCTAGCAGTCAACCTGGAAAGAAGAGGCGACCTTTGAGACACCCAGTCCTGAAGCAGTTATGGTATACTCAGATGCACACCGTTCTTATGGCTAGAGAACTGAATTCTGCTTGTGGCAGGGTGCATAGCTGAAGCTAACCTGGTAAATAGAGACCAGGGGATCGATGTCAGTGATGGCAAACTAAGAGGCAGGCAGACTGTAAGTTTCTCTTCCTTTCAAGGCCCTGTATGTTACACATAGTAGACTTGCCACTGATTGACAAACCGTGCAATTGAATGAATACAGAACACTTTACAAAGTTTGGTTATGCAAGAAATAAACTTACTGATAACACTCTGTATGAGAGCAACTTCTGACTTGAATCTTTTACTTATCTCTCTCTTGTTCCACTGGAAACTGAAAGAGAATTTCTTTGCCCCAGAACTTCCCATGGCAGCATTAGTCATGTATTTGATTAAAACTACCTTGAGTTAAGAGAGTTTTTGCTCCATTTCAAGTCAAAATGTGATACTTTGAGGATGGAGTTTAATTTTTCAGTTTGACATCTCAAAACCTCTGATTACACATTAATGTGCCAATGTGTAGGGACCACCGTAGTTTAAATACGAACTGTTTCCCCATAACTCACATAGTGGAGGTTTGACCCATGTAGCCATGTTCGGAGGTGAGGCACAGAGCTGTGGTTAGATCGTGTGGTTAGATCGTGAGTTCATGGCTGAGTGGGCTATCTGATGAGGTGGAACCTAACCGGAGGAAGTAGAGCACCAGGGGCAGGACCTTGAAGGGTATATTTTGTCTGCAGCCCTGACTTTTCCCCTCTCCGCTAATTCTTGGCTCCCATGAAGTGAGCAGCTTCCCTTTGTTGCTCCCTCCTACCCTACCATAACATTTTTTCTGCCTCCCCAAGGAGCCAGAGTAATGGAGTCAGTTGCCTGTTATCTGAAAACTCTGAAGTCACGTGTTAAAAATAAATCTTTCCTTTGTGTATGCCAGGTATTTTTCCACAGCCATGGAAAGCTATCCCAAGGACATTCTATACCATATCTTTATTCACACTACTGTGTAATGAAAGTTAGCCTTTAATCCAAAAGTAAGCAGGAATCTGTGTGGGCTGACACAAGAATGCTGATCATCACGGTGGGGTGCTTTCTCAGGGTCCGTCACACATTAAAATTTCATCCGTTCTTCTCTGTACAGAGGTACTAGCTCAAGAGTAATCTAGTGTTAGAACCACAGAAGTAATAAACAAAAACGTTGATTGGATGGCTTCTTTCTATTAAAAGTTCCAAGTTCTACAGTTGTGTCCTTACTGTAACTCCAAACCCCTTGAGAGACAGTCACTATCGGTCATGCCACAAGAAATGTAAAAGATCACGCTGGCTAAGCTGTGACTTCTCCAAGAATTAGCTCTTCTCTATCAGCTCGGTTCGTTTGCTTGCATCTCACGTATTTGTCTGAGGAATGACTTAGTACTCTTAACTTTTGTCTTTTCTGTAATTTTGCACATTATTATAACTGAAAGAAATATTACAATTTCTAGAATTGGGCTATTCTAGTCCCAAGTTTCTGTCGAAGACTGTGAGTATAGCAAAAAAAGGGGATTCATTCTTTCAAAGAAATATGTCAATATATACATATTTACCTATTCATATCCATTCATTTATCTATTAATAAACAGAATATTTACCTATTAATGGATAAAATATTAACTGACTTTATTGTATACTTGACACTTTTCAGAGTACTATGAATATTATAGTGCAAATATAAAAGTATTGTTCCCTTTTTCAGTGACTTTATCTATGTAAGTTAGAATTTTGCAAAGTAATTGAAAAGTAGTGTTACCCATTGAGTGTTAACTGCACAACTTGAAATGCTTTAATCTTAGTAGATACCCACTACAGAATGGATACTATTCTATTTGAACTCAATTGTCCAAGGTCATGGAGATCCAAACAGCAAGAGATAGGATTCTGCTTCCAGGGCCCATGGATTTGTGATTAGAGCTCAAAAGAGAAATACAGAGTGCACAGGAATCCTGCCATCAATTAAATTTGACAGTCTCAGAAAGCCATTGCCTGAATTCTTAGCAAGTGGTTCTGTAGTCATGCTGCAGGTTGCATCTCATTGCCATGGAAATGAGATGCAGTCCTTGCTAACCTCTCTCTGGACCTCCCCAGGACTCCCATCCCCAGGGAACCTCCTTGAAGATCATTTATGAAAATCAGCAGTAAGCACTAGTGGCCTTTGAAACCTCTCAGAGAGTGCTTAATGCAGTAATTGTTTACTCTGATTTGTAATGAGAGAGAGTAACACAGGGATGTTAGGGACTGATTAATTTTCCCGAATGTACTGCGGAGCAGAAGGCACCTTGAAGAGCAAGACTCATTGTCTCCCCCTGTGAATTACCATCATGATTTTTGCATCTGAACCCTACAGGTTCACCTCAAAGCAAAGCTTGCCTTAGATTTGCATAATGTGAAATTGCTGAGATAAATTATTACCACATACAAGATCAGTTATCACTTTCTTATATCCAAACTGGTTAACATATATATATTCTGCAGAATCACAAATAAATAGAGGTCTATGAGTTGCTAGTTATTCCAGAGGCTCTACAGTTTTAAGTCTCCCTATTGTAACAGGGACACAGAAAGCAGCTAGGATTTACCTGGCTCTGAGAGGCCATTTTGAAAGAGCTAAAAAGAGAAATAAATGCTGGACCGGTGCAGTGAGCCATAAAACATGTAAGAAAATGATGCTTCTGTGAAATAGCATGTTCCTATGTTTGAGTAAAGCGGAGTTTCTGAGATGTGTGTGAGAACCTGGACACGTTCACTCTCATGTTTGAAATAGCATATTTATGCCAACAGGGACTTTGTTGCAGGATGGTGGTATGTGGCTTGGGATAAAGGGCTTTGTAAATTGGCTCTTACTAGCTGCTTTGTCTTGTCTTCTAAATTGTTTGAAAACCTATTAAGATATATGATCCACATAAACTAGGGACAGAGGATTTCTGTATGAGGTGCCCTGGGGATTGAATTTTATTTTATCACCCATTAAGGCAGAAGGGATTTCATCAGTTGGCTTACCCTTCTGTCACACTAGAGGGTTATAAAATTCCAAAGATTAGCGTTTGTAGGTTATAAGCAATGATATGACTATCCAGGTAGTTGTTTGACAGGCAGGTACACAAGAATTTGTGGAGATTTGTGAGAATGGTTTAAATGTGGGTTTAGGGGTGAGAACAAAGTAGGGTTTGTGGAGAATTGACTAGCGAAGCAGAGCTGCATGATATCATCAATTTGACTCCTTATTAAGATGTTATGAATAGATCTTTGGTATTAAAGTGTAGGAAGGTGGCTGTCTCTACATTTTGCTTATCTGAAAATGGTCTCTGTGTTGAAAGCATGCTCTCCCAGCATTTTTGTTCCCATTTTTGGCTCCTGAGGCCTGAATCGTTTTGCTGTTGTAGAATGTGCAGAATGAGCTGCGGTGCCATCATGCTTGACAATGAAAGGAGCCTGACTCCTGCTGTGTGCACTCAAGCAGGATGAAGTGGAGGTCTGAACCATTAGCTGGTGGATTTAATTGCCTAGGCCAAAGGTCTCAGCTGGTGGCCTGTTGACTGTTTTATTTGGTGTACTATCTTTTTAAGACTCCTGAATGCAGGCATATGTATATGAATATATATATATATATATATATATGTATACGAATATATATTTGTATATGAATATATATGTATATGAATATATATGTATAATATGTAATGCATGTTTAAATTTTTTTTTTTTTTGTCTTTTTCCTTTTTTATCGGTACCAGGGATTGAACTCACGACTGCCTGCTTGCAAGGCAGGTGCTTATGCCGCTGAGCTAAATCCCCAGCCTCATGTTTAAATTTTTTAAAAAATTATGTCAGTAAAAGACATATTGACATTAATCCCACCTCAAAATACTTCCCCTTGCTTCTGACACATTAATTCCCCTGTTCTTGCCACTTTTTGAAGCAGCTATGGAAGCCCTGCTTTGTGCCTTAGTTGGATTGTCTTGGATCATCAGGGTTCTGGATTGGTTTAAAATGTTTACTTTTATTATTGTTTTAACTTTGGGGAAGGGTCACCAGTGGCACAGTGCCAGATTGCACCCATAAGGTGAATGATGATACATCATTATGGCTTTACAAGCTTGCCATTTCATTGAATGTCATTCAACAGCAACATTCACCATATGTTTGATCACGCCTCATGAGAACACTCATGAAAGAGGATTTCCAGACTGCTTCAGAAAGTGGCAAGAGTGATGGGATAAGTGATCCAAGTGACGTAGAATACTTTGAGAGAAATTAGTGACAATATGTTTTTTAATGTAATAATTTAAATTTAAACACACATTATAGTATGCATCATGCACAGATGTATATATATATTATACGTACATAGTCTACAAAAAATAGATGATTTCCAGGGTACTCTTGATAATGGACTTCATTTTTCCCTGTGATTAGACACCCTCCTGTCTGATTCCTTTGTTATTTCAGCCTCAAGCAAATATATTCTCTTTTGATTGTAGAATATGCCAACCGCATTGCTCTAGCTTTTTTTCAGTGGCCATAGTTGAAATTTGGTAGTGCATACCCCAATCTTCTACTGTACTCTGTTTATAGACCTCACTGGGACTGCGTTATCTTCATGCTGTCTGCTGGACCTTCCTATGCCTCAGTGGATCAGTGAGCACACCCCAGGTCTTGTTTCTATTTCCAAGGAAGCCACAGGGATTTAAGAGAAAGTGTTTCTAAGATGCTCAAAGTTCCTGGAGACAAATGCACCACTAGAGCCATCAGTGTTTTGATCTGGCCTCTAATATCCAATGTGCCTTCTTCCTGTTTTGACTGTGTTGTGCACTACAGGTTCAGATGGAGAAAAGCACACTTTCTCCCTCCAAACCTTTTATCCTCATCCCACAAGATTGGCAGCCCTGTTTCTGCAGCCTGCATTTATTAGCTGAGAGATGATTGCCCTCCGTTTATCTGCGTCTGGGTTTTGCTTAAAGAGAGTGGCTTCCTGCCAAAATGAAGTGCATGCCTAATGAACCTGAATACTCAAAAGCCTGGCCCTCACAGAACCCTCTGTGTCAGCCTGTAGCTACCGGGGAAACAGGGAAGATTCCATAAGGTTCATACTGAATGAATCACTTTCTTGACTTTAGTATTCTGTACATGTAGCTCTCTTCACAGGATTGTAAATTGTTAGCTTACTTTCTAAGAACAGTGCTCTACAAATCGAGATGGAAGCTGTTAGTATCATCTTTTCAAATGAAATTATAGTTTTTGTGTGTATAGATTTTTTTCTTGTGGAAAAGTCATATATATGTGCATACACACATGTGACAAACAGACAGTGTTATATTCACTTACGATTTTGAAGCAATTCTTCTTTGGTAAAAGGGAGATGAAGCTGTATGAGTTTCCAGTTTGGAAATGCTGGGTTCAGAACCCAAATTGTGTTGACATTAAAGTAGTAAATTGCAAAACTCAGAGAAATCATGACTACAGAGATTCCTAAACTCACCTTGGCATCTCATTTCTCATGGAGATTAGATAGTGGACCAGAATGAGTCCTGAGAATGCAGTGATTTCAGGCTGTGGAATACTGTGGTGCAGGCTTTTCAGAAACAGGGCTGATGGTTTGCAAAATACAGTGATTACTAAACCCAAGTGTCTGAAAAACGACAGATCGAAGCCTGTTCAGTTATAGCCCTATATGACAGTCACAGCAGCCACCTGCCTCACTGTTAACTCTTTGATTTACATGAGTCCATCTAGTCCATCTCATCATCTCACTGGCAATAAAGCTGTGATAATGGGGTCCCTGACCCTACCCTTACACCCAGTAAGTCCCCTTCCCCCAGTGCACACCAAGAAGAAAATTAGCATTCTGAAGCAGGGTTTTACAAAATATGTTCCCTGGGGAGGAAAGAGTTAATGCTGTTTTCCAACCTGCCTAATTTACTCCAAGAGGGTATTATGTCCTCTGAGAAAATCAGAAGTCATGAATGCGTAGGGAGAAAGGTGTGGGCAACAAAATTAAGGAAATTTCATAAGGGGTACCAGTGCCTTTTCAAACTATCACATTACAATAGATTTACATATTGCTCTTTTCTAAGCCTACAAGTGACATTCTGACAGTCTTTCAAACCAGATTTGAGAGTTCATTTTTCTTTTCTATTTATGACTGCCTGTGGGGGTATAATAGAGTGAGTACTAAGACTCAGCAAACCAGGGTTTTATTCTTGTTAGTTCTATTTCTACCTTTATGTCTCTGGTCTGGTCACTTCTCAGTCTTTTCAACTGTAAAGTGAGTGGGTTGAGTTAGATGATTTCTCAGGGTCCTCTGCTTTATGATTTAGTGGTTTAAATGTTTGCAGCTATCAATGTGTAGAGCACCTCTTTGAATCTCAATCTGTTTTAAATACATGCAGCATTATCATTACTCAGGATACTATCTAAAATAAAATGATATATTTCCCTGTAATAGAATATTTACCAACAAATGAAGCCAGTGGGCTGCTGCAGTCACTTTATCAGCTACAAACAGTATAATTGTCTCAACCTTTAACCTCAGCCACTGTGAACTGTGAGAAAGGCTTTTGCCCTACTGAGCCAACCACTCTTGATCTCCCAACTCTGAACATCCCACCTGGCCCTGCTTAGTGACTCCAGTACCTGGCAGAAGTCCTTGGCAATTAAATATATCCAAGCAAACTGGTAGGATCTTTTAAGTATGGTTATACTCAGAGAATATGAAGCTTTCTTGCCAAAGCATGAAATTCCACAGATAGGTCCAGTGTTGTCAGCAAGATAAGCAAGAGACTCAATTTTTTTTTTTTTTCTTTTCAAGAAGAAATTTACTTGTCCTTCCCATACAGTGTGTTTCTTCCCTGTGAAGCAATTCAACTGAGAAGTAAAGAACTGCACTGAAGGTTTTAACATTTTATCCTGGGGAAGCTGCATGTACTATACATGCTGAGGTTGTTAGACTAATGGAAGTAAATACTGTAAAAGCTGTCAAAGATACCACAAAATTTTCCCTAATTCATACACTAATTATCTAAAACTCACTACGTGTTAGGCACTGTGCTATATATAAGTTGTGAAAAACATTATTAAAATGTAATCATGTTATTTAAGTAGCAAGTGATCCGACATGAGGGTTGCAACAGTAATTATAAAATGTTATCATGTAATCAGTAAGATTGTTCTGCGGTAGACAACCATCTTTTGAGGAAAAATAGCCAGAATGGTGTCATTTGTAATTACTACCAACCACGTATATAAATACTCCTACTGTGACTGATATCCACTTACCAACATGATGTGATTGAATGTCAAATTGGGAAGAGATTAGTTATTGAAAACAATACCTGAACATACCATGTATTGGTATCATATTATTACATGTGTTATCATTGTGTCATATTAGTCTATCTCCACACATAAATTTGCATATTTATTATATAAAATGTAATAAATACAACAATTTAAAATTATATAATATAGTACCATGTTAACATGATATAACCTATTTAGAGTGACATTTGTGATCAGAGCAATGTGACCTAAAATGACAACTATTTATTTAACTTTAGCAACTCATTGCCTTATGGCTCAGTTTTCTCATTGCCTCAATAAGAGAAATGCTAGTATCTGTCACTTAGAGCTCTTCTGTGGATACACATTGAAATGCTTAGCTCCACCCTGATCTACAGGAGGTACTCATAAGTATTTACTGAATGAACAGGCAAGTACATGTCAGTTAACATGCCTATAGTATGAAGGAAATGGCCATAAAGACCTCAACCAGTAGGAGGAACCTCATTCTGTTGTATATCAATGAAACCTTCATGTGACAAGTAAATATTCGAATGAGCCTAAAAGTTGAGAATGATATCACCAAGCACATAAAGAGAAGACTGATTCGAGATGAATGCAATGGTTCTTTGTGATTTTTGCAATACTGGTTGTTGTAGAGATATTTTGTGCTGTGGCTGATATGCCCACTTTTTACTGTAAGAACAATTAGGAGCCACCACACCCCTGCTTCTCCTGTCAGTCCATGAGTGCTACCTTTTCCACAAGTGTGAAATGTTTGTCTCCTATCCTTCTCCTAGCCTTTGTGAGTGCTTCCTGGCAGGGCATGCACACCCCTTTTTCTTTCTCCCAAAATCATTGTTTGTTGAAGCCCCGGAAACTAGTGAGCAAAATACAGTAATGGTGGCTCTGAATCTCTATTATGTTTTACTGAAATTCCATTTCAGCCGCAGAAATGCTGAATGCCTGGTGGTGAAATGTAATTTCTTGAAGTATCATGTATTAAAGGACATCATATTTCATCTCTCTGTGCCTGAGGTTTATCCAAACAAAGGAAATGGGTTGTTACCAAGGGAAAGCATAACTCAAAATTCCAATTATGACTGCTAAACCACATGTGAAATTACTTTTAATAATTAAAAATGGCTTTTGCCACTCTGCAGTCCTAGAACAATATTAGATCCAGTGTCATTTTAAAGAGTTAATAATCCACAGTAAATTCCAGTGACCTTAATTGTCTTCATATCCACCCTTCAGTGACCTTTATCACTTAGATGGTTAAAATCTAAAATAAAGTATATTAAAAAATCGGGTGTGCAAGTGCCTTGTGTTCATTATTTTACACATTTTTATTTCTATCATGACTTTTCTCTGACAATATAAACATATTTTGTAAAGTGTTCTTTTGTGTATTTTTTCAGTTCGAAATTTAGAGTAGAGAGAGGGGAATGTCAATGTATTTTAGGAAGTAGTGAAATCATAGAGAGAGAAAAAAAATGAAAAGGAATGGAGTAAGGAGTAAGAAAGTAATTACAAATTCCACTGGTAAAATACAAATGTGGCATCCAACCATAAAATACACAACAAAGCAGCAAAATCTGTTTCCAGAAGCAAGAAATTAAAGTAAATATTTGCATCGTGGATAATAATTCCCTTTATGAAAGACTGTAAAATTTCAACAGCCTGTACTATTAAGGACAGAGTACCTCTTGGCTGCCTGCCATAAGACTTCATTTTTTTTTTTTTTTTTTGGTCTGGATCTTATATTTAGGGATATTCTTGAATCCAAATCCATCACTGATTCTTTAGGGATTGCATGTATCTGTATAGGCATCATGAATGTAAATGTTTTTCATTTTTTGAATTATGAGTGTGACTTTTATATTGCTGTTATCTGAATTTCTGCATAATGATATGCCATTTTTTGAAAAAAAACTGTGCTGTTCTTACATGCATTAATTCATGTATTAAATCAACAAATATTTCCTGAGCATATATTATGGATTGGTACTATGTATGCTGCTTAAAATATAAAACATGAATTGAAGATAAGCTTGTCTTTTTAAAAAAAAGAGTATAGGGGAAGGGGAAGAGAGCCACCAAGGAAATGATAAACTAAAGAGTAATTGACATTTAATGATTTCATATATATATATATATATATATATATATATATATCTCAATCATTCGGTAGCGTAGCATTAAAATTGCTTTCTTGTGGGAGTTGGAGAGGGAAAAATATGGATTTCATTTGCTTTTTAATAAAGGTAATACAAGACAACACTGGGAGTCAGATCATTGTTCTTGAGATCAGCATTGTTATGCTCAGAAATGTCTGTCCATGGCACCAAGGAAAACAATGCTTTATTTCCTCACGTAGCCAAATATGCATAATGTACATAGCTGATCAAAAAACAAAAAATAAAGCCTATTTATACATTAACCTCATTGAATGTTTTCTCATCTACCCTGAAACTAATGACTGGCAACTACTTCTTTCCTGTTATATTTAGAATGTGGTTGAAATTCCTTATTTTGTCTTATGAGGCCATTAAGTAAGTTAAGTTGGGTCTACCTATGTGGCATTTTCTATTCTATGCTTCCTTGGCACATGACACTCCAACACTAGCCTTCCTTCCTGTGCCAAGAAGAGGACACATTTGTGCCCATTAAAAGCCTTAGCAAAAGCTTTTATTTTTGCCTGCAGTACTTCCGCAGAAAGTCCCCAATGCTTTCCTTTGTGGATCTCTATTCTAAAGGCCACTTGAGAAGGAACTTGCTTAAAGATGCTATAAAAACTGTCCCAGTCTTACCACCCAGGTAGAGGCTATTCTGCTTTGTCTTGATTATAACAAGCATTTGTATCAGACAATTTACTGCTTATTTCAGTTTATCATCTATCTTTTCCACCAAAACATAAGCTCCCTAAAAGAAGGGATTTTGTTTTATTATTCATCCTAAAAATCTATTCATTGTAAATAGCAATAAGTCCCCAGCTGTTATGTTAACCAGCCTTCAAAATGATCCAGTAATCCAGATGCAATGACACACTTCTGTAATGCTAGCACTCTAGAAAGCCCAAGGCAGGATAATTACAAATTTGACTGCATTCTAGGTGTCTTAGCAAATTAGCAGACTGTTTCACAACAAAACAAAACAAAATAAAACAAAACAAAACAAGAGAGAGAAAAAGTGGCTGCCTATGTAGCTTAATGTGGAAGTCTTGGTTTCAATTGCCTGTACCACAAAAGCACTCCTCCACCAAAAAATAAAATAGCCCATACTTTGATTCTCTCCTCCTGATAGTTACAGTTTTGCATAATCTCTAAGGGTGACCTGTGCACCCAAATGGCATATTAGAGAAATTGCAACATGTAATATCCATATCTAAGTTATAAGAGAAATTAAGGATATTGATTATTTCTCTTTGTTTTGCTTACTCTGATTAAGACCAGTAACACTATCATCAGGACACTCAAGCTGTCTGTCAGTAGTTCCTCCATGGAAAAGAATTGAGGATTCCTGCAAACAACCAGGTAAATGAACCATCTTAGAGACTTATTCTCCTGTTCTCAAGTCTTTGCAGAATCTCTCTCTGTGTCCCTCTATCCCTCCATCCCTCTGTCCTTCTGCCCCTCTGTCTCTTTCCCTCCCTGTCTATCACCTACTCAATGTCTGACACATAATTTCTGGGAGATAATTTATATTTATCTTGTCTAAGCTGCTCAATTTGGGGGCCAACTGCTATGCAGCAACAGATAACTAATGCTATAATGACTGCTAGGTCTTGTTTCTAAAGCAGGGCCTCTCACACAGTAGATCATCAGCATTTACTGGCTATATTAATGAAAGGGAGAATAGTTAAAGAAAACTTCATTTCCTTTAATTGCATTTAAATGAAGATTAATGATTGTCATACTGCAAGATACAAGGCATAGCAATTTTTTATTTTAAAGAGAATAAATGATAAAACAATAAAATGGAACAGAATTTCAAAACAAAATGTTAAGAAATTAACAATAGTTATACTGCATATTGGTGTGTTCAAAATAATTGCTCAGATTACCAAATATAGGAAAATTTGATCAACTCATACAAGCACTAACTGTTCCTTTCAATGAACTAATAGAATGAGCAGCACAATTATCTTAGCTATGTTGTGTGTGTGTGTGTGTGTGTGTATCCCTTCCTTCTTTTCTTCTTTCTCCCATTCCATTTTTTTCTTTCTTTTTGAGCAGCTTCTTTCTCTTTTACAATATCTATTGTAGCTTTTGGAACTTATATACTCTCAGTTTCTTACACTAGAAAGACAACACAATATCTACACATCTAAGTCTGATTCATTTCACTTATGAATATGATCTCTAGTTGCATCCATTTATCTATGAAATCCTGGAGTTTAACTTTATACAGTACTCCATTGTATAAAATACCATGTCTTTTTTATCCATTCCTTAGTTGATGGGCATTTGGATTATTCCAAAGATTTAGCTCTTACAAATTTTGCTTCTGTAAACATGGGTACACTTATATCACTCTGGTATGATAGTTTCAGTTCTTCTGGAAAAGTACCCAGGCGTGGAATAACTGGGTTGTATGGGACCTCTAATCCTAGTTTTTTGAGGAGTCTCCACACTAATTTCCACAGTGGTTGTACCAGTCTATACTCCTACCAACAGTGGAGAAAGATTCCTTTTCCTCAAAGCCCCACCAGCATTTGTTATTGGTTATGGTTTTTTTTTTGTTGTTGTTGTTGTTGTTGATAGCCATTCTTTCTGGGTGATATGGAATCTCAGTGTTGTTTTAATCTGCATTTATCAAATGACCAGTCATGCAGAACATTTTTTGTACATTTATTTGCCATTTGTATTTCTTTATCTGAGAAGTATGTGTTCATCTCAGATATCCATTTTTAGATTACATCTTTAAATTTGAGGGGGCTGATTTTTTTCATATCTCTATATGTTCTAGATAGAATTCCTTTGTCTGAGGGACCATTGGCCAATTTTATCCCAGTTCATGCTTTTCTTTTCATTTTCACTTTGTTGGTGATTTCTTTCGAGATGCAAAATTTTTTAATAAGATGAGATCTCATCTCATCAAGTTGTTGATTCTTGAAAGTGTTTCCCCTGCAGTGTGGTTTTTGTTCAAGAACGTTATGCATACTCCTGTGGCTTCAAGATTCTACTTACTTTTTGTTTTTATTATTTATTTTACAGAGATAAAGCAAAATAAAACTAATCAAAACAAACAAGTGTAAAAGATACAGGAGTTCAAAACATTGCAAAATCAATAATAGTCACTATAATGCCTTTTGATGTCTTCAAAATATCTGCAGATAACTTCAGATATAGTGAAAATCAAATATAACAGAATAGAAACAATAAAAATAAAACAATGAATTCAATAAAGGAATTCAAAACAAGCCTATAGTAAATCCAAAATTGCTACCAATATATATCTTGCTATCTTTGAAGTAGCTGCTCCTGCCATTGTGTATGTAAACATGGGTACACTTACATCACTCTGGTATGATAGTTTGTATAATCAAACAAAACAAAAGAAAATAAAACCCAATCCAGCAAAACAATGGATATGACATAGGACTTTCAAAATAAGACCATAGGGAATCAACAATGGCTGCAACCCTCAGAAGAAGATCACCTTAGATGTCCCACTATATACCAAGATCCTCTGAACATATGATCAGACAACTGGCCATAGACCTGCAATGTTAGTGAAATACCCAAGCACCACAGGCATCCAGTTGTATTGCACCTCCATATCCATCATCACAGCCTGTGTTTCTCCAGATAAGTCAGTCACTTACAGTGTGGGTAGGGTGGGGATGGACATTGTATGCCAGCCCATGCCCTGGAGGGGGCTGGGGTTTGTCCATTTCAGTCTGGCAGCTGCCCTCTCACTGGTGCTTGTTCCCAATGAGGTTTACTTGCTGATGCAGCTTTGTTCTCCCCACCCGGGGCCCACAAATGACCTTTACATATTTTGTCTTCCAGTAGATATACTGTTTCTGTTTTAATATATATAGATGTTTGATCCATTTTGACTTTAGTTTAGTGCATGGTGATAGGCATAGGCATAGGTCTGGTTTTAGTCTTCAGCATGTGGAAAGTCAGTTTTTCGAGCACCATTTATTAAAGAAGCTATCTTTCTTCCAGTGAACATGTGTGGCCCCTTTGTCAAACATAAGGGAGTTAAGTGTATTTCTAGCTGTGTCTGAATCTTCTGTTCCATTGATCCTCAGGCCGTCTTTTTTTTTTTTTTTTTTTTTTCCAAAACCACGCTGATTTTAAAAAGATTATTTTACTAAAGATTGTGATGATGAAATCAATATTCCATACGTGGATACTCACTCGGTCTACTTTTGCTTTCATATTTACCTCCCAAATTCTTTTGTCTGAGTAGAGTAAATGATCAAAAGGGATTTTTCTCATTCTTAAAAATTTAGCTGGTTTGCATGTGATTTTGCTTTCTAATCTTCCTCTTCATTGTTTCTCCTGTCTTTGTCATGATAACAGATGTACTTATTATGCTTTTTCAAATTCTGCCCTTTTGCTTAGAAAGAAAAAAAAAAAATGAATCGAATTGTGGTTCCTTTGAGTGACTCTCTGTAGACATTTGTAAATGACAACTGAACGCATCAGTTGCTTTAAATAGCCTGACTATGGTCATTCATGACAAAACAAAGAGGAGCTGACTGATGAAGCCTGACTAATGAGCAGCTCTCCTAACTCGAGGAAAGTTATAATACTTTAATTCTAGAAGTTAAGTTTTCACAGAAATCTCTGAAGCATTTGTATTACTGATTCTGATTCAACTTTAAAGCAGGCAGAAACATTTTATGTTCAATTGGTTAAATATGACTTCTTTTCACTATACTTTGCATCATTCTCTATCAAGCATTGTTTTATTAATAGTGAAAAACTGCCTTTTATTTAATTTGTATATAATCCATGAAAAACAAACCTTGCTTGAAATTTGTTTAATGTTGGAGGAATTTACTTCAATCTGTAGTCACAATGACATTTTGGTTGGTGGTGTAAAATGAAGAGACACTTTGAAAAGTATAAGATACCGTATTTTGATGATATTTTACACTCCTGATCTTCACTGTGCAAATAAAATGTGATATCATTAAGATCTGCACAATTGTGATATCTTTCAGTGTTAAATTCTCCCAGTGGTGAACATTTAAGCCTCAGTAGTTTCTGACCAGGAATCCATATTCAAAGGAAAATACATTCAAGGTTAGGAAAACAGCAGGAGTTATCTCTCTCTCTCTCTCTCTCTCTCTCTCTCTCTCTCTCTCTCTCCCCAATTAACAGGAGAAATTGGCAGCAATAGGCTGGTTCATTTTCTGCACTTCTATTCTTGCTGATAATTACATGAAATGAGATGAACATTAGTAATGGCAAGAGGGACATTAAATTATACATTATCACTGGCAAATAGAAAAACAAAAAAAGAGATGTTATGGTTATTAATCATAGATGTGGTATAGCAATGTGAGATTAGCATTTCATAATGTCCAACAATATTTATTGTGACGTTTCTTAGCAGCCACCGTTGATATTTTGGGGAGAATAAATTTCTTCTTGATAAAATGTCCAATGCAATGTAGGATATATAGCTGCATTCCCAACCGCTACTCATTGACTGCCATTGTTAGGGCCGACGCCGCAGGGAAAGAGACCCCAAGGACTCAACTCTTGGTGAGGGAAAAAAGTTTATTTCCATGCGCATGGGGTCCCTCAGGCAAACGTGTGCGGAGGGGCCCCGAGGGGAATCTGTGCAGGGTTTTTAAAGGTACAAGCAGGAGGCAAGTAAGTTTACAGAAGCAAATCGCATTGGTTAATTTTGAACGGCGCAGGACTTGGCTAACGCTGATTTGAGGGTCTGGGGCTGAGTAACCATGGAGACCGAGGGTCTTGGGTTGACCTTAGAGTGCCAGGTGCCCCCTGGTCCTGTTTATGCAGTACATTCTTTTGCTTATCTCTATCTTTACAGAGAACAGAACATCTAGTGGTTAATGACTAGCAGAGACATTCCTTTCTGCCCTGCTCTGATTATCTCCTGGGAAAGGTTTAGGGAGTGAAACATTCCTTATAGCTCTGTTCTATAGCTCGGGGGGGGGGGTTACATTACAAACGGGGAGTCGATTCTCTCATTCCCCCCTTTTTCTTGTGGATGACTTTTAATCTTAAAGGTCCTGTATGGGTAAGGGATCATATTGTTGACGTAGCACCATAACTTTTACTTGAGAAATCTGGGCCCTCACAAACCGGGTTACTCGGTTAATGAGGCAAGGGGCTATAGCCATGACTATAATGAATCCGGCCAGGGGTCTCAATAAAGGGAGGATATAGGGCAGAATTGATTCCCGGAAAGAGAACATTTTGGTTTTACTTGAAGGGGGCTCTCATATAAAGATCTTTAACAATAGGTTTTTTTTGTTTACAGGGGGACCAAAGCCGCCGTGTAAGGTCGGCATCAATGTTATCAAAACAAGCAAGCTAAAACAGTTT
The DNA here is from genome assembly GCF_034190915.1 of Cavia porcellus. Lineage (NCBI taxonomy): Eukaryota > Metazoa > Chordata > Mammalia > Rodentia > Caviidae > Cavia > Cavia porcellus. The sequence goes on from NW_026947496.1 coordinate 58,036,306, forward strand.
ATAACCAGCATAATCTATGTTTTAGTCAATTTTTAACTTTAAGGGTTACCAGTCTGTTGTGTAGTCCACTGAGTATGTCCCTCGTTGTTTGCTGTTTCCAGTGGCTTTACATGAGTGTAGTGAATCCGCGCAGTTTTTTTTGTTACCTTGATGGCAGTGAGGGTACTGAGCACCACGGTGAAAGGTCCTTCTCTGCGGGGTTTAAGGGAGTCACGGTGGTGACATCGAACCAAGACTGGAGTCCCTGGGGCCTTGAGAGGCGTCTCTGAAGGCAGGTCCAGGTGTTTTTGTCTAAACAGCTGGTGGATCCAGGCCAACACAGGTTGGAGTGTCTGTAGGGACTTAAGATCTCGATTAGTAATTTTAGCTAATTTGTCTTCTGACAATCTTGGAACCAATGGCGGGGGCCTCCCAAACATGGCTTTAAAGGGGGAAATTTTGGAAACATATGGGGTATATCTAGCTCTTAACAGTGCAAAGGGAAGAAGGCTCATCCAATTATCGCCAGTTTTTGAAAACAGCTTAGCTAAAATGTTCTTGAGACTTTGGTTTATATGTTCTACTTGCCTTGAGCTTTGTGGCTGATAGGCACAGTGGAGTTTTAATTAATCTTTAATGCCTGGGCTAACTTTTGGGTGACTCGGGCTATGAAAGCCAGGCCATTATCGGACCCCATTGATAGTGGGAGGCCAAATTAAGGTATGATCTCATGCGATAGCCTTTTAATTACCACTAAGGCTGACTCAGACTTAGTAGGGAAAGCCTCTACCCAGCCAGTAAAAATGTTTATTAATACCAAGAGATAGCAGTGTCCCTGTAAATTAAGTTTTACCATGTCCATGAAGTCTATTTCCCAATGTTCTCCTGGAACAATTTCTTGATGTTGGGTGGTCTCCAACGCAGAGCTCTCGGCTGAGTTGACTAACAAGCACTGTGGGCATCTGGAGCTCGAAGAGGTGGTCAGTTTGTAGAGTTTTGGAATAAAATATTGAGTTTTGAACAATTCTGCAAGGTGAAACAGCTCCCGCCCTAGTGTCTTTAGTAACAGTACTTGTTTATCAGGTAACTGGTATCAGCTCCTTGGGGTGGGAGACTTTATTCCAAGTTGAGATGTCAACTGTAGGTCTTTTTTTGTGCAGACTGGTTCTGACAAGGTCAGAGGACTAGTATTAGAGCAGTTACTTTTTTGGTTGACCCCTCTGATGTGGTTGCTATTTTTTATCTCTGGTTGGGTGAGCCTTGTAAGGAATAGCAATCCATTGAGGCAGCCAGACAGCTGCCAGCAAATCTAGAATCTGTGGAGCATTTTTAGATGGCTTCCACGTATATGTACAGTAGCAAAGGGATATCTTCAGTAAAAAATGTTTACCCTCTTTTCTGTGGCTAGTTTTAGCCTCTCAGTCAAAGCAACAAGCTATGCCTTTTGGGCAGAAGTGCCAGGCTCTACCCGCTTAACCCAGAGTACCTCCTTTTCGGTGGTCACTGCTGCCTCGGCCATTTGTTTGCCGTTTTGGATGAGGCTGCTTTTATCGAACAGTTGTCGGCATTTCCCAAAAGCTGGTCAGTAAGATCAGCCTGTAGGTTCTGCTGCAGTTCGAGGATGTCAGCGCACTCGTGGAGAGAGGTGTCCTTTGTTCCTCCGGATCATCATCAGGCATAAGGGTGGCTGGGTTTAAAGCTGAAGAAGTCTTGAATATCATTGACTGTGGGTCTAGAAGCAGGGCTTGACAGTAGAATTCTGGCATTTGAGAGCCTTTTTTTAGGAGGGGTTTTGATAAGAGTCTCTAAACTGTGAGAGGTTACCACAGAAATCACTTGCCCAAAGCATGTTTCTTTGCTTCCTTAAGTAACATTGTCACAGTAGCTAGTATTTTAAGGCAGGGAGGCCATACTCCTGTTACTGAATCAAGTCTTTTGGAGAGGTAGGCTATAGGCCTCTTTTAAGGGCCAATGTCCTGAGTTAGGACTCCTTTGGCAATGTCTCTGAGTTTATCTATGAACAAGGTGAAAGGCTTGGTAACGTCAGGGAGTCCCAGGGCTGTGGCCTCTGTCAAGGCCCGCTTGAGCTGCTGGAAGGCCTGTTTACATTTATCAGTCCAGTTCAGCGAATTTTGAGTTTCTCCCTTATGGGAGTCATATAGAGGCAAGCTTTTCAGTAAAATTTAGCCTACAGTATCCAACTGTCTCCAGAAAGTCTTGTCTGTTTTTTAAAAGTCTTCTCTCATAGAGCAATTTTAACATCTTGGCTATCTTTTTGTAAATTTTTTTAGTTCTCAAAGACCTTTTTGTGCTATCTCTATTAACTGGCTGAGGGGCATTTTCTTAAACCTCTTAAACCTTTGTAATTTTTGTCTAACATGTGGGGCCCACTGAGTTACAAAGAGAACAACTGGCAATATTGGGAAACCTTCTTACCTCTGGATGTCCAGTCAGGGTGGCACAAAAGGAGAACATGGTTTTGGCATTCCGGATCAGAGAGCCGGCTTCATCTGGATGGCACACTGCTTCTTGTCCAAGGGTGTCACGTGACAGGCCATCATTTTACTAAAATTATATTCTTAACAAAAAGGGCTTTTTTACAGGTAACAAAATTGTGCTGCATAATCTCCCAGATGTTCACAGCACATGTAAGAACTTGTATCTTATTTTTAGTATCACCTATAATCTCATTTTAATGAAAACATTTTGCAGCAAAGTACAATCTTATGTATACTTCTACCAAAACTGATCTAATACTGTCAAATTTTGAACACATTTACTTTTTGTCAAACCTGTTATTTGTAGTACTATAAACCAAGACAAATAAAATTTACATCCTCTTGAGCCTTTTACAACTTACAATAATACCTCTCAAACTAAGCTTTAATCTTTTTTTACATTCTGGCATAGCCAGACACCTTTACTTGAAGACCACTCTCTTTGTCCCTCTTTTTACTATTACCAGTCAATTACCTTTTCTCTCACTTTTCAGACAACATCAAAACTCTCAACAAAACCCTTGAAGTCACCTTTTAGTAGTCCAAAACATACTTATTTACCACATAAAAATGTTGTATTTTAAAAACAAAACTATAGCCTTTTAACTGGCTCAAATAGAGTACCGCCTGGTTTTTACTTGGCAAAGTTGACATGACTCTTAACAACCATAGATATACATATATATGTGCACATGTTTACATTTTCACCAGAGAGAAAAAATACTCCTTTTAAAAGGCATGCCGAGGTTGAAAGCAATCAATTGAAGTTTTACATATTAAACAAGGTGCCACAACATTAAAGACACAAACAAAGGGAGCTTCTTGCACAGTTTGGTGAGCTAAAGGAAGTAATTGAATCTAATAAGCCATATGGATCCTGCAACAGAAATGGGCAACAAGCCCCTAAGTTAGTAACAAGTTTAAACAGGCAACCAAGGAGAGGGCGGAGGAAGGAAGGGTTTTACCCACGGTGGGGGCTCCTCCCTGATGTCCTGTCATACCAAGATGTAGGCGACCTGGTTGAGATGGCCCTCTCGTCCGGGGCAGAAGATGATGTTCTTAACTGCTAAGATGAGGGGAAGGTGGAAAGTCCCCTCCGGTGGCCAACCCATGGAGAATGTGGGCCACTCAGACGAGCAGAAAGTCTGCCATTTACTTTTTTAACCTGTAAGGAGAGATTGTGAGCCCTCTCTCGAACCTCCAACCAATGGTCGAGGGTGAGGGACAATGGGGACGATGTCATTTGTCCCATGGTGTTCTGAAGACAAAGAGTGGTTAGCGTACGCGCGACACAACAAATAACCGTTCACAACAGTCACAACACACAGGACAAACAGGCCGGCCACCTCACTCTCACGCATTAGTTTCACACCAAACGAGTCACCTTAGGGGGTGCCTCCAGATTGGCCCGGACGGACCACAGATTGGGAATGAAATTCCCCAGATTGGCCCAGACGGACCACAGATTGGGAATGAAATTCCCCAGATTGGCCCAGACGGACCACAGATTGGGAATGAAATTCCCCAGATTGGCCCAGACGGACCACAGATTGGGAATGAAATTCCCCGAACGAGTCACCTCAGAGGGTGTCTCCGAATTGGCCCTGACGGACCACAGATTGGGCCCCAAACCGATAGGAAAATCCTATCGCAGACGGTGAGCCACGGAAAACCGTGTGGGGCGTCCCCTGGTCACCAGAGAACAGAGAACAGATAACAAAAACAGGTAACAAAAATTGCCCCTAGACCGGAGCCGTTTGGCTCGGGGCGTAAAATACCGGTAGATTGATCCTCAGAGTAAAAATAAGAAGCGACCGGTCGTACTCACCCACCGCAGAGCCGTTGAGGTCACCTTCCGTGAGACGTGCTATCTCGCTGGGGCCTCCAAGATGTTAGGGCCGACGCCGCAGGGAAAGAGACCCCAAGGACTCAACTCTTGGTGAGGGAAAAAAGTTTATTTCCATGCGCATGGGGTCCCTCAGGCAAACGTGTGCGGAGGGGCCCCGAGGGGAATCTGTGCAGGGTTTTTAAAGGTACAAGCAGGAGGCAAGTAAGTTTACAGAAGCAAATCGCATTGGTTAATTTTGAACGGCGCAGGACTTGGCTAACGCTGATTTGAGGGTCTGGGGCTGAGTAACCATGGAGACCGAGGGTCTTGGGTTGACCTTAGAGTGCCAGGTGCCCCCTGGTCCTGTTTATGCAGTACATTCTTTTGCTTATCTCTATCTTTACAGAGAACAGAACATCTAGTGGTTAATGACTAGCAGAGACATTCCTTTCTGCCCTGCTCTGATTATCCCCTGGGAAAGGTTTAGGGAGTGAAACATTCCTTATAGCTCTGTTCTATAGCTCGGGGGGGGGGTTACATTACAAACGGGGAGTCGATTCTCTCACCATTAGCATCATCCAGCCCAGAAAATCAAAATTTCTCCTCTATTGCTAAATATTGGCATGGTGCAGATGCGGCTACTTTTATAGAATATCCTGTATTTGAAAACACATGATATAGAAAAGCGTAAGACCTATACTATCTTTACCAAAAAGATCCCCATGGAAATATAACCAGCTATATTGGCCCAAAAAGCAGAGACTCATACAGCATAAAAGGATTTTGAATAATTATTAGGACAACATTATTTTATGAAAGGAATGTTAGATGCTGGCAGGAGTGTAGATTTGCTAAAAGTCACACAGTTGGGTTTGTCAGACCTGAAACTTTGATATTTTACCATTTACCTAATACCCATTCTTCCTTCCTTCCTTCCTAAAAATAAGTCAATCTCAACACAGTTTGGAGTTAAATATTATTTTTTTTGGAAGATGCATTGGGTTTGCAATATTTCCTTGTGGAAGTGACCAGTGATGCTGTTGAGAAAAAGCACTGCTATCCCCCGGAGCTATTATGCATCCCTTTGGAGTAGTGAATAGTGAGGTCTGGAAGTCTAATTTTGTGTTTTCTATGTTAAGTAATTACTGTAACTACACTCAAGTTTAAAGACTAAAGTTTTAAAGTGCAGTGTGTGTAATAGAAATATGCAGAATCCAGTTTTATTGTTTGGGTTAAAACTTTTTCTCAAATAACATATGACCTATGAGAGCATAAGACAACTAAGTTACTTGTCTAGATTATGTTTTTATATTTAGGGAAGAAAAAAGTAGATCATTGGACCTTGCCCAGCAGGTCACCATATGGGATGATATGTCATAGGTAGTTGTGCACACTTGTAATGCCTAGAAAGCATTGTGTAACTTATATGCATTTATGGCTCCTACTTTTACAGTACCACTATTAATAAATAAGTGATTATCAAAAAAGCTGATTGAGCATAGAGTATTCCTCTTGTAAACCACCTAACCAAAAGACTAAGAAATAAAGGCAGTTAAATCAGTAGAGTGAGTTCTCCCTCATGGCTAGTACTAAGAAATCTACCAAGAAAGTGATCAAGATACCTTATCTCACATAAAATGCCTTTAAGACACAAAACACATACAGAATTGACAAAATGTAAAAGATATAATTACAGAAGTTAGTTTTAATTTGATGCTGAAATACAATGTTAATACAAGTCAGTATGAATGTAAAAATATGATTTTTTTACATTTTTAAAAGTTTTTATTTATTGAGTAATTTCTGAATACCAGGGCATGCCCTTCTCTGTGATTCATGGGCTCACCAAGTTGATTGATAATTTGTCCCAAACAGAGTGAAAATCACTTGATATATTTGGTTTTACTCTCTCCAAGATCTAGGAACTCTGAACTGGCAATAAAATATATTAAATGATTGTAACATGTATTGCAATTAGGAAAGAGATGAAAAATATCATTCCTTCTCTGTTAATTACTTGAAATGGAAACTTAAATGATAGGTAGAAGAGAGGCACAGAAAAAACTTTGAGTTGCAGATATTGCAATCATTTCTGAATATTTCTGTCACCTAGAGCTATTGCTGATAAGTAAAATAGGTAATATTGTCAATTTCATTTTGTCTGTGGTACTGTATATATGGGAATATCTAGGTACATGATTTGGTTGCCTCACTAATAAGACTTTTTTTTGTATCCACTTGAGAATTGTTGGCTCTTTATTTTTTTATGAAGTATAGATCCAGTGATTTTAGTTTGGTGTCTTAGCATGTCATGCCTAGGACTTGTCACTACTACCAAATGACAAAGCACTACACATATATGTAAATTTAAAAGTACATTATTTAACATTTTTTCTAAAATATAAATAAAATATTGTTGCTTTGATATTGAAATGAGCATCAGCTGAATTCCTGGAGGTCACTATGCTTCCTTGCATAATAAATAGTAAATCCACATTTTTGTCATCAAATTCCCTCATTGTCCTGATGATTTCTCATGTGGAAATAAATTAACCCCTGCCCCTTTTAAAGAAGATAGGATAGTGTAGAAGCAACACCGAGTTTAAAGTTAGAAGAGCCTAATATGATCCACTTATTCGCTATGCAAACTTGAATAAAGATTATATTCTGAGTCTCCAGAATAGAAATAAAACAGGCTCTCCTGCCTGTTTCCTCAGAGAGTCTTGTTGAGGATCAAATGTGACAAGATATAGGGATTGTTTTGTGAAATGGGAAGCATGATGCAAAGATGAAATGTTATTGGGTGGGTGGAAGAGCAGCTAAACCATCTACCATCAGAGAGCCTGGACATGTTTGAGCATGACTGCTCCTCCTAAAGTTTGCATAAGAGGCATAATGTCAACTTAAATTCATAATGAGAAAAGATTGGATCACACATGATACTCTGAAGACAGAAAAGCAAAACATGAGTCATTTGAAAAAAATGAATGATTATGAAACCATTGCTAATAGCTGTTATTAGATTTATTTTCCTGACCTATTCATTGGTTCTCATATAGAAGTTCCACAGAGAAGGGTAGACAATTACATTTGAAAGTTCTTCCCTTCCCTTCCCTTCCTTTCCCTTCCCTTCCCTTCCCTTCCCTTCCCTTCCCTTCCCTCCCCTCCCCTCCCCTCCCCTCCCCTCCCCTCCCCTCCCCTCTCCTCTCCTCTCCTCTCCTTTCCTTTCCTTTCCATTCCTTTCCCTTCCTTTCTAACTTGTAGAGGTCACTTCCATGTGTTTGCAAATATCCCCTTCCTAGAGTTATTCCAGCATGTGCTTCTGATGTCACATCTCTTTCTGTGAATTTCACCACTCCTTCAACTCAGGGACTCTTATGATTCAATGGGACTCACATATATAACAAAGGAAAATCATCTCGTTTCAAGATCCTTAACTTCCTCCTATTTGTAAAGGTCATATGCTATGCAAGGTGAAAGATGATCATGTGCTCTGGCTTAGGATGTGGTCATCTTTTGGAGGGCTGGGAGGGTGTTCCCTAACCCCCATTATTTGCTTTCTCTTCTCCATTTTTTTTTTCCTTTTGAACCCCCCCCCCCTCCAAACCATAGTCTTGGAAACTTCACTTATTTTAAGACCTATGTATAGTTTGGATGCCTAGTTAACAGCTAGACCTCCAACAGCAAGTGAACTTTGGGGAAATGGCCCAAAATCTCCTTCTCTCCCTTAATTGGCCATGAAAACTATGGAAAGGTAAACAAACCAGTTTATCAAGGCACCAAACTGCCTGGTGCCCATATTCTGTGTGTCAGTTAACCAGATGTGTGAGAAGGTCTTGTAACATTCCATAGCAATGATAGTGCTGCAAGGGTAATATCCATGCAAACTCCTGATACATAATGAAGGGAACAAAGGAATCAATGATGACCAGCCAGCCAGTAGCCAGGAGTTTCAATGACAAAAGCTGACTGACTGTGGTTTGAAGAAAACTTCACTGTTTCTCAAATCTCAATATCCGGTGGGTAAATCCTGTGGGTAAATTACTGTAACAAGGTCACTCTTCTGCCACCCAGAGTGCCTCACATAGAAATGTTCTACCAAGATGTAACAACTTAGAGAAATGTTGTAAACTGTTTTGTTTTAGAGTTGCAAAAGGAAGATAATCATAACTTTCTTTACCTATATATCCTTAAAAATTTCTGTTCAAATTCAAAGTTTGAATTTCCTGAAGATATATTCTGACAGAGAATAAAATTGTCTTCTGTCTTAATTTAGAAAATATAGTGAAACCAATTGAAAGACAGAAGAAACCCTGGTAACAGAGTCAGACTACATGCTGGACTCAATCACAAGAAGATGAGTCCTATGTAAGTGGAAAACAAATTTTTAGTGGATAGAGACAATAAATGTGATAGACTGAGGTTCATTTCAAGGATGACTCCTGGAGAATTCCCTGTATTACACATGGTGAATAAGAGGAAGGAGAAAAGCACAACTGAAGCATCTGTTATGTGGATGACATAGGACTGGGCTGTGTAGAGAAACTGAGGGAAACATAGAGACTAAGTGTCCCATTAGTGATCAAGATTCAAAGAACATGAACAGCCACAGAGCAGCATCCTCTTATGAGCAGGAAAGACCAAAACAATGGCCAACACACATATAAATGATGATTACATTCACTGTTCATCAAGAACATGTGAATCAGAATTTGGACTTAACTTTTTCCCTCCAAACTGGAAGAAAATTAAAAGACTAGTAACAAAAATTAAAGGCACAGTGAAGGCTAAAATGCTATCTCAGTCAATGCCTAAATTAAAAAGAAACAATGAATCTTGTATTAGTGAAGTTATATGGAAGAAGATACTTTCTACAATTGTTGGAGAAATTGAATGGAAATTGATATCTAGATTTTCAGGAAAAGTGTCTCTTAAAATTGTTAAAGTGTTGTTAGAGTAGCCTACTGATTGTAAGTTTAAATATAAAGGAAAATTGCAGATATGCAATTAGTTATATGTAGGTGTTTTACTAGAGTATTCTTTACAATAATGGGAAAAAGTAGTTCTCAGTTTAACTCTCAGGACAATATTCATAAAGAGACTATCTATATCCATATAATGAGTATTTTTAATGAAGAGAAATACATATATACTTGGTAGATGAAAATACATTCAGTATAATTCATCTCTAAAATCTTTGTAATCTAAAACTATTTACATCCTTATGTGCCTTTATAAGAAGGAGTTGAATTATGTTTCAAGAAACATTTACTTTACCTGTGGAATTTGGTTCATATAAGATTATATGGTATTAATGTAGCATTTTTATAATTTAAAAGTTATAGTGACAAAAATTTTAAAAAAAGACTGTTGAATAAAAACATTGAAAAAGCAAGGACTCTTTTACTATAATACTGCATAGTTTTGCCTATTGGATATGCACAAATTTCTGTTGATTGGTGTTTTTTTATTGTTGTGAATGTCAGTTAACCAGAAGTTGTGAATGTCAGTTATATTTCAGACAAAGGGAAATAGAAATGTTTGAAATGCAAAGCAATATAGCAATGCAATGTTTAAGGATTTTATTCAACTGCAAGATCAAAATAAACCAACACTCTGATGGGTTTTCCTGCAAAGCTATCTTCACCATTAACTACATTTAAAGAGATGAAGACTTTTGAATGAGGTAAGAAAGAACCGCCCTCTCCTCTGGGCTTCTCACATGTTCCTGAAGTGCTATATCCAGGAGTGTACATCACGTTCCAAGCACATACAAAGTGACAGAGCATGGCTGTTTCAGGACTGAAATGATGTACTTTGGGAATAGTAAAATAAAGACAGAGTTATTTATCTGAGAGGCCAAAAAATGCCCAAACGATCCATCATAGTTGACGTTAAGCATTTTAATATTAGTACATATGAGACAAAAATGGGTTATTCTATTTGCATGCAAAGTACAGAATATAATAACATGATAGCATAAAACAGAGACGGTAAGCTATAGTCTTTAGTATAGACAGCGCTGAAACTCTATAAAAAAAAGAAAAGAAAAAGGCAGAGGTCATTGTTAATGTTGTATAAGGATTTAAAAGACATAGTAGTCTTATGGACATATTTAGTTTGAATTTAATATATACTGGTCTATCCACTCATGTCAGATTTGAGGGCACAGACATCTTGACCCAAAAATAGCAGGTTATACCATGGTAACTATCCTTACTTTCCTATTAACTTAAACTGAAATCCTATAAAACTTACATTGTCTTACTATGACTGATCTTAATTGAATCTGAATCATAAGACTATGGGTTGGCCATGGCTGATTTTATTTGAAATTGGTATGCTTGTCAGTATCAACCCTAAAGTAGAGGCAACTACTCTGAGGATGACAAGATGTAAAGGATATCCATACTGGTATTAATTAGTAACAGCTTCCAAATCCTACAATGCTGTCAAAGTTAAGTTTTTATAAAAATAGGTGATACTATATTTAACTATAATAAGCCAGTGTGGTGGTCAAATCTATTGAAAATAACAAGAAGAAACATAGTAACTACGGAAGATCATCTATATTGTGGTCTTATATGTTTTATCCATGGCATGTTTTTCTAGGAAATTGTTTTGCTGTCTTGCTATGACTTGGTATTTCCTATAACACAGAGAGGATAGATATATATGTAGAAATTCACACATGGGTTCTTTTTTCCTTTTTAATTATTTATGAGAACAGATTATATAATGTAAGATGTAATGAACAGATATTCTGAGGAAGAGACGCTAAGAAACCCGAGGCTAATTTAGTAGCATTATGATAGAAATTCTAGCAATACTAATGTTTGCTGATTAGAATGACATTGGACTGGTTTCTTGAGTTCAATTTCAACATATGTAGAGATGGGGACAGCTATCACAAAGAGAATGAGAGATGCGTTGGTAGTTGCTATTGTCTTCCCTAATTTGGTACTTGAGGACCTAAAAACTCTCCAATGATTTGATTAGTTCTATAATATACAATAAGTATGTAAGGTGGGTGAAGATGGGGACAACTATTTGTAAGAAACTAGAGACAGTTAGATAGACAATCAAGATCTCCAGTGGGCTTGCTACGAAATCTGTATTTCTTTAAATTGTTTTTTTAACTGCTATGTTCTGTTTTGATATGTTTAATCTTACCCTCTTTGAGAAGTAAAACAAATGTGTAGGACTGAAAACCATATTACTGAGCTCTTGTTCGATCATAGAGCAGAAGGGTTTGTCGTGTCACTTTATGAATGTCATCCTAAATGCTTTAATTCTATAACATGAACAGCCATTTCTAAGATGACAATGTGTAACATATCAACCAGCAATTTCTTACCGTTTGTTTTTCTGTAAGTTTGTATCATTTCTACCCTTTTTTAAAATCTCCATGTATTCTTTTGTTTCCTTGTCTTTAAATAAAAATAAATAAATAAAAAAAAAAAACATGGGTGTGTGCATCACTTTTCATCTTCCAGAAGAATTATTGTCCTTTGACACATGGGATAGAAATCACAAAGGTTTTGTTTGCCTTTTTCAAAGGCCTACCTCTGAGATACTTCCCATTAACCAGGAACTATACACCTAGCCCCAGTGATCTAGAAATTAGTACACTAGTGAAAAATTTGGTAGTCACTTCCACATACAGCATACTTGCACACACAAACAAAAATATCACTTATGACATGCTCACATAGGCTTTTCCCTTCTGGTTAGAAAGAATGAAAATCTGAAACACAGCATGGAAACCAATGCGAGGCATTATGTTGGCTCCATTAGCTAGATCTGTCATTGGCCTCATGAAAGAGGGCTGTCCTCACAACTTGTTTACCTACCTGGTAGTGTTGTGTTGTGAGAAGTTAGCTTCTATTGAGTTTGAGTCATTTTATACTTTGAACTCTGTTCTTAAAGCAGTTCACCTATTTCAGTTTGTTCAAGGGATTTACAAAGTGAAAACCAACAGATGAATGCAGAGTTCAAAAACAGTGACCCTATTTATCATGTGGTTCAATCAGACCAAAACTCAAGGCACCTAATTTTGAATTTAAGTCTTTTCTAATCTATCATCCTGCCATACAAAAGAACTAAAGCCATTGTTATAAATGAAAGGGGCAATATTATGACTCAACATAGAGCAGTTCTGTAAAAGGCATATGCTTCCATTGCTTCAAGAGGAAGTGTGTGCTCAATCTCAGGGAATATTAGAGAAGAAAAGAGTGAAGGCCTGTCAGAGGTAGATGATTGAGTGTTTCCAACACCCTGAGCTTGCATGATTCAGTGCACACTGGAAGTACTCAAATGATATTTATTACAAACACTATGTACTAGCAACAATTTGGGGACCCAGTCATCTCTCAGCAAGGTATAATGGAGATGCTAAGGAACTGAGTTAGAAATAAAAAAAATGAGTAAGAACTTCAGCACAACGTTCAACAAATTTTTCATGTGCAAAGGCTCATAAAACTGAGACCAACCTGGTACTTAGTTATGAAACAAAGTCAGAGAATCTGTTGATTATGACTTTTCACAAATACAAGATCTCATGCTTGTGATAATTGGTTGTTCCTACTATAATAATGCCCATATCCAGGAATACCATTAGCAAGAGGGTAGTAGGATCACAGAGCATATCTCTCTAGTAGATGGTAGTAATCAATAGTGCAGTGAAAGCTGGAAGGACCAGGTGATGACTGCCAGTTTGAATAGCTCCAGTATTGTAGGGAGCCGAGTGACAGGCATTGCTGCCTAGATGTCTCTCTCTCTCTCTCCTATGGGCACTGCGTCTGCCTACATTAACCATAATCCTCTTCTGCTTACGTCACTTATCCGGATGTGATGGTAACCCTGTTGTATTCATCTGTTTAACCTCTTCCTGTCCCAGCTCCCGCCCTTAGCCTATAAAAGATGTGATTATTTTCTCAATAAACCGGAGGCTTGATTGGGTTAACATCAACTTGCCTTCGTCTCTTTTTGTCTCCCCCATGTCTTTTATTTAATCCCCGTTTCTCCTCCAGGAGTGTCGGTGTCGGTCCCGGCCGGCAGGAAAGGCACACGACAAGAGTTGTTGGCGGACAACCTTTCCGTTTATTCTCTCTCTCTCTCCGTACAGCCTGCTCCGGGATCCCCGATCCCGCCCGAGGGAAGCCTCCTCTGGTCCGCCCTCCGCGGCTCCTTGCGTGCTTCTCTCTGCGCTTCTTCTCTCTTACTCTATTCTCTCCTATATCTCCTTCCTATTCTGCCTCTCCCCAAGGGTGGCACCAGTATATATACGGATACAGTGTCCAATCATATTAAAGTAGGCAAGGCAAGCTGATTGGCTAACGGCAGTTGTTGCTGGGCGGACTGTCTTACAGGGTGTGTTGTTTACTAAGCAGGAAGCAGGATATAAGCGCCATCTTGGCACACTCGATGGGAGGGGTAATCTAGCTCAGGCTTCACTCTTTCCTACAGGCCTCATATCACCCGGCCAGGGCCCCCAACATCTCCCCCTTCTTTATTTATTAAGATAGAGTGGTCTGTGGGTCCATTTAAGGTGTCTAGGAGTGGGCCTACTTTGTAGGCCGAGGCATGAGAGAATGTAGAGGTCTATACCCTGCTGTGCATCACCTTGTTTTGTGCATATCCTTGGCCCAGGACCATGCTCAAGGTGAGTGGTTCATTTTTTCGCAGGGCCAGGCTTTTGTGAACCGAACCTGGATGCATATAGACATTCATTCCTGTCTTCCCCCCAACCTTTGAGGCGGATGGCAGTGCAGTACCCTTGGTCTCGCATCTCAATGCCATTAACTTTACTCCCGGAGGGACCCTCGGCCTTACAGGCCAAGTATATCGGAGTGGAGCCTGTCTTAGGTTGATCAGGAGAACTTCTCCCGTCTTACCCGTCATTGGCTTGTCCACTCAACTCTTAGAGCTGATGTTTGGGGGAGATACGAAGGGGTCCGCCGAGTGACACTGAGGAACTAAGTAATCACCATTGGAGTCGTGCCTTCCTGGCCTGAGCCCAGAAAGCACTAGGAGTGGAATCCCCTTGACTCTGGGCCAGCAATATCATCAGTGCCATATGTGTCTTTTGGGTCGTCCTTATCGACCGCAGGCACCTGAGGGTCACGAGAGCGACAACCATAAGAACAAGAATGATCCCATACACAAGAAGTGATGAGGGTTTGAAGAAAGAGCCTATCTGGCCTAGGACATCATCAAAAAAGGAGGCTGTAAGTATAGGTACTTCTATCTGATCTAGCTGTCGGATGGTCATATCTAGACGCACGCTAGCATTCCAAAAGGAGGAATTGTAGGTGGTGAGAACATAATCCTGAAATTGCTTGTAGGCCGAACGGTTAACCTGAATGGGGGTAACGCATAACTGGGTGAATGCCCATCTGGCGTCACACAAATTGTTAGCCACCTCCCAAAGTCCTTGGACTTCTTGGGCAATTAGGTCGATCTGTTGCTGTAGTGCCATTATGGCGTTGTGCTGGAGGAGGTTAACTTCTTGCTGTTCCCTCAGCGCCAAGGAGGTGGTGTCTGTAAGATTGGCAAAGGCCTGCACCGTCAGCGTGGACTGAGTCAGAGCAACGGCAGCCGTCACAGCCGTTGCAGTCAGAGTCACGAACAGTGCTGCCAAGGCCGCTGTGATCCCAAAATCCCTCTTATGCCTGAGCATGGGTAGCTGGTCCTGTTGGTAGACGGGATGAACCCAAACAGATTCGTTAAAGGGAACCCACATCAGTGGGGGTCGAAGAGCCAGCATAGCATACGGGAAAGACCCATTCCAGCAGTTCCCTGTAAAACAAGATTGGTTACTGCACTTGAAGGTGATGTCAACAGAGAACACCCATAAGTAGGGCGGTTTTACACATGCGGCCTCAGAGTTAAGGGTGACATTGGTGGTTCCATTAGAGGCAGAGGCGTTAATAGCAAGCACAGGTCTTAAGTCCATGCAGGCTCCCGTGGAGAGGCATAACCAATTTTCATTAAGGGGGAAGGGGAAACTTGTTGCCAAATTGTTGCTTATTTCCTTGTAGGGCTCCCACCAAGTCACAGCGCCATCAAAATATTGGTGTCGCTGTGACTCCCACCCAGTCACAGTGAGTATGTCTGTACTGCGTGGAAGAGAGAACCGGGACCACCAAGACATGTTTAGATAAGTAACTCCCACGCCATCGACAGTGCAGGGCTGCCACGAAAGTTGTGACAGATCCACCATCTGTCTTTTACGGCTTGGGGATACACGGTACGGGCATGTGGGAAAATCGGGACGGGTGTGCATGGCTGCTCGGGGTCTACAGGCTAGTTGGCTAGCGTGTTTACCCGAACATTCAGGCGGATACAGAAATGGGGCGGACAACTTTACCGTCAGGGAGGTGTCGTGCCATTTTATAAAAAAGGGCAGGAAGCCTATGCATGATCCCAGATGACATGAGGGGTAGCTAACAGTGGAAAAGATGACCACATCATTAGTGATGGGGAGGTCAAAACGTATGGGTTTGATGGTTAGCGGTATATCTGGTATGCAGGGCAATCTGGCGGAGCAGTTTTTTGCGTACAGCTTTGGGAGAGAGGGGGCTGTAGTAGAAATCATGGCCAGCGCTGGCGGATGGTGTATTGCCGCCCATACCAGGTCTGCTCCTATTTCAGTGGTGGTGGTGAGCATCAGAGCCAGGAGGAAAGGGGTTGCCGGGAGGCGGCGTGGCCTAGCCATTCTGGCTGCGCCGTACCCTAAAAGAGAACCAATTACTATAGAGAGCATAATCATTATTGTGCTCCAGAAGTCATACGGTATCGCTCGGTCGAGCAGCAGTATCCTGGTCGGACCGATCTTGACCGGGCTGTTCGTTGCCGTTGAGTTTTGGAGTGTCCCCTGCATTGCGCTCCGTTGGATTCGCTACGCGCGTCAGCCGTTCTGGAACCCACAATGGTTCTCTTCCTGGTTCCTGTGGGAAAACACAAACCGCACCTCGGTTCCAGCTGACTACTGGATCCGGGCCCATCCATTGTCCCGTCAGGACATCTTTCCATTTCACCCATCCCCTATTGCTAGGAGATGGATTACAATGTTCCATAGCCGGGGAGTGGTTGTTGTTGTTCAGGTTCAAAAAATTGTATGTGAATAGTGCCATGGAGAGCCGTGCCTTTGGGGGCAGGCCCTGGCTTACTCCCCCTTTTTGTTTTTGTAGAATTTCTTTAAGGCTTCTATGAGCCCTTTCAATGATTCCTTGACCTTGGGGATTGTATGGAATACCATGTTTTAATTGAACCCCCATTTTTTTGCAGAACTCATTAAAGGCTTTGCCTATATAGGCTGGTCCATTATCAGTTTTTAATATTTTTGGTTTGTCCCATGCGGCCCAGGCCGCCAAGCAATGGTTTATCACATTAGACACCTTTTCGCCTGTCTCCACAGTCGCGAATATAATATGAGAACAGGTGTCCGTGGAGACATGGACATATTTAAGAGATCCAAATTCTGTCATGTGTGTGACATCCATTTGCCAAGTATCGCCAGGGATCAACCCCCTGGGGTTAACCCCCGTTGATACGGCAGGCGTGTATGTGGTGCATGAGCCGCACAGTCGCACGATGTCCCGCGCGTCAGCCCTGGAGATGTGGTACTGGTTGGCTAGCGTCCTGGCGTTGACATGGAATTTGTCATGGAACTGACGGGCTTGCTCTATTGGAGATAACATATTGAAAATCCACAACGGGCGAGTGGCCGCGTCAGCAGCCGCATTGCCCTGTACCATGGGCCCTGGTAGGCGTGTATGTGCTCTTATGTGAGTGATGTATATTTTGTTGTGTCTATTTATGAGCAATGTCTGGATAGACAGAAACAAATTAGTCACTTTGGAGGTTGGCTTAATTGGGCCTGCAGTCTCAAGGACCTGTATGGCATTGATCACATATTTTGAATCAGAGATAATATTAAGGGCTCCTGGGAACTTCTCGAGGACGGTTTGTACAATTTGTAACTCTACCACTTGTGGTTGATCTGGTTCAAATTGTATGCTGATTGGAGGCATACCTGAGACCACATAGGCCCCTATCCCGGTTTTTGACCCATCAGTATAGACCGTTGTTGCAGGAGTAAGGGGTGCAGGGGCGGTGATTTTTGGAAATATCACCGGATGTTGAGTAACAAACTGTAGTATAGGGTCCTTGGGGAACTGATTGTCTATCTCCCCAAGAAAAACACATCTCAGGATGGCCCAAGTATCTATGCAAGCAGTCAGGATTTTTATTTGAGAAGCGGTATAAGGCACCCGAATAGCGTGAGGCGTGGAGCCAAAATGCTGGATGGCTCTACCATGTGCCTCCAGAGCCAGGGAAGCAACTGTTTCCGGGTAATGTTCAATAATCTTGGCAGGTGAAACCTTAGGGTGCACCCACAGAAGTGGTCCTTTCTGCCAAATCACTGCCGTGGGCTGAGAACTGGTCTGCAACAAGCAGACCTCAAAAGGCTGTTCTGGGTCAATTCTCTGTAAAGTAGCTTTGCTTAGGGCCTCTTCTATCTTTTTTAGAGCAACTCTGGCTTCTGGGGTGAACTCTCTAGGGGAGGCAATATCCGGATCTCCTCTCAGGAGATCAAACAGGGGCTTTAAGTCCGAATTAGGGATGTGCAAGTAAGGTCTGATCCAATTTATATCTCCCAATAACTTTTGCATGTCATTTAGGGTTGTAAGATTATCTGTTCTGATGGTTACCTTCTGTGGAGAAATCGATGTAGGGGAGACTTTGGTACCCAAGTAGGTTACTATGTCTCCTCCCTGAATCTTGTCAGGGGCAATATGTAAATTGGCCTTTCTCAGGGCCTTGACCAGTTGGCCTAGCATATCCTCTAACCTATTTACATCTTTTGCACTGATCAGCAGATCATCCATGTAATGAATACACCTAACTCTGGGGAAGGCCTCGCGTAGGGGGGCCAGTAGAGAATCAAGGTAAATCTGACACATGGTGGGACTGTTGGCCATACCCTGGGGTAATGTGACCCACTCGTACCTCTGATCAGGACTTTCTTGGTTAATGGTGGGTAGGGTAAAGGCGAATCTATGGGTGTCCTCTGGATGCAGGGGGATTGAGAAGAAACAGTCTCTAAGATCTATAACATAAACTGGCCAGGACTGAGGGATGGCCGAGAGAGCTGGCAGCCCCCTCTGGATCGCCCCCAGGGGTTGCATCTGCGCGTTGACTGCCCTTAGATCATGGAGCAGCCTCCACTTACCTGATTTCTTTCTAATAACAAAAACAGGGGTATTCCAAGGGGAGGTTGATGGCTTTATGTGCCCTGCCTGAAACTGGGTTTTGACTATCTTGGTTAATGCTAAAAGCTTCTCCCTGGGTAGGGGCCACTGAGGTACCCAAACCGGATTTTGGGATTTCCAAGTGATCTTAATTGGAGTGGGCAGGAGAGCTTTCTCAGTGGCCCCTAGGAAAAACCCAGCCCATGTCTATCTTTCCTTTTTTCTACAGATACGGGAGATGTCCGGCCCTGCAGGGCAGAGCCCAAGCCCTTGCCAGGGACATATCCCTGATTTCTAAGTATGCCTTTAGCTTGGGGAGAACAGGTGGATGTAAGAGTGACATCCATCTGAGTGAGGATGTCTCTTCCCCACAAGGATATCGGCAGCTGTAGAACAAAAGGTTGAAAATGTCCTTGGTGACCTTCCTCATCACACCAAGGCAGGGTCACGGCACTAACCTGGGGGGCAGCCACCATCCCCAACCCTTGGAGTGTGTTATCAGCTGTATTGGTGGGCCAGCTAGAAGGCCAGTCTTTCTTGGAGACAATGGAGCGGTCTGCCCCTGTATCCAGGAGTCCTGTTATTTTTTTACCATTAACCCTGAGCGAGAGCATGGGTCTTTTATCAAGAGTCATATGAAGTCCTTCAAAAATTTCTCCAGAGGAGCCAAAACCCTGATCCCCTCTAACCCGTTGTCTAGACTGGAATCTCTCATGGAGACTGGGGAGCAATAAAAGTTGTGCTATCTTATCCCCCTCATTAATCACCATGGTCCCTACATGAGATTGTACCATAATCTTAATGTTTCCTGTGTAGTCTGAGTCTATAACTCCAGGGATCACGGTAAGGCCCCGGAGGGCTGTGGAGGACCGTCCAATCACTAAACCAACTGACTTTTCAGGTAGCGGTCCTTTGAAGGTGGTCCCGACCACCTGAACGCCCATATCGGGTGTTAATAGGAGTCTGGAGGCGACACAGAGGTCCACGCCTGCTGACCCAGGGGTAGCCCTTGTGGGGGGCTGCCACCTTGTGCTGTCCTGTCTAGGGGGTGGGGGCCCATCCGTAGGGAGGGCCCCCTCTGGCCGTTTTTTGGCTCCGG
Source organism: Cavia porcellus (assembly GCF_034190915.1). NCBI lineage: Eukaryota > Metazoa > Chordata > Mammalia > Rodentia > Caviidae > Cavia > Cavia porcellus. Next base: position 58,055,968 of record NW_026947496.1, read on the forward strand.
AATCTCCCTGCCACTAATACGGTTTCCCTGGGCATCAAAAACTGATCTGCAATCTTTTGCTTTGTGAGAACCTTTACCGCACCTTTCGCAGGTCCCCGTTTGTTTGTCTGATTCCTGTCTTCTGGGTATAAATTCCCCCCGTCCAGTCTTGGGGCAGTTTTTTCTTATGTGGTTAGGATCCCCACACTGGAAGCATCCCCTGGGCTTACCAGGGTCATTAGCCTTCTGAGGCCTTGTCTGTCGTAAAGCGGCAGCTAAAAGGGCAGCCACGCCTGAGTTGGACAGTGGCCCTCCTATTTCTCTGCAAATCTTGATCCAAGCTTCTATGTCTTTATCCTTGTGAGGCGCTATGGCTGCCCTGCAGTCCTTGGTGCACTGCTCAAAGATCAACTGTTTAACAAGAGGAGCAGCAGCAATCGGATCTGAAAAGAGTCTATCAGCTGCCTCTTGCATTCTGGCCACAAAATCCACAAAAGGTTCTGCGTTGCCCTGAACAATTTTAGAGAGGCATTGTGAGGCCGCTCCTGTGTTGTTTACCTGCTTCCAGGCACGAATACCTATGTTGTGTATTTGTTCATATACACCTGGAGGGAATCTGGTTTGATCTTGGGCATATTGACCCTTACCCATAAGCATGTCCTCATTTTGTCCCCTATGGCCCCTAGCCGCATTTCTCTCGGCCTGCTCGGCAGCAAACTCAGTATACCAGGCGCGCCAGTCCAGAAAAGCCCCGGGGGCCAGGCAGGCTTTAGCCAACTGGGTCCAATCACTGGGTGTCAGGAAACCACCGGCGGACAGATTTTCCAACATTGTTATAGTGTAAGGAGCAGTAGGGCCAAACGTGGCAACCGCAGTTTTGAGCTCCTTAATTTGCTTAATCTCCAGTGGTTCCCAGTAATTGGGTCCCTGGCCTTGCGCCAGGTGTACCGGATAGAACCCACATTGTTCGTACTCATTTGCCCCATGGGGGATTTGTTCCATCTTAAATGTCCATCTACGAAAGTACTTTTCTTGGGACCTTGGTATTCTCTCACAAGATGGTGTCTCCCTGTGAGATGACTGTCTCTCCCTATCACAAAATGGCGCCTCTTTACAACATGGCCGACCAGCCTTTAGGGCACAAGATGGCGGGTCGCCAGGCAAATAAGATGGCGGCTCTGCATGTGACAACGGTCCAGGCCACTCCCTCCATGGGGGTGGCAACGGAGGTGGGCCCCAGGCTGCCATCTCCCCATAGGAACTGGCGTTTGGGACCCCCCAGGGTGGCGCGGAAGGCTCTATGACCTTCCGTTGGGGAGTGCTCAAGAGTTCTTTTCCCTTTTTTAGGTCTGTCTGCATCTTGACTAGATCTCTACGTAAAGCTGCGAAGGGATTAGGGGAGTCACTTACCTCATTGTCCTCGCCCTCCGAGGTATCTGAGTCTGAGGAATCCGAGGCAGGGGGCGCCTCTCTCTTGCCTCGCTCTCGCGAGCGCCCTCGCACGCTCCCTGCGACGGACCCCTCCCGGGAGGACTCCGAGCGGGCCCCCTCAAAAGCTCGGCGGGCCCGAGAGAGCCCGTCCGCGCTATCTTTAGCCCCGTTCCTCTCCCCTTTGAGGCAGGAATGAATCATCTCCCAGAGCGGCCGAACCGAAAGTGGAAGCCGGCACTCCGCTTCTGCTCGTTCTAAATCTTTACCCAATTTCTCCCAACAAGGCAGGGACAAATGTCCCGTCGGCAGGAACCAGGGTGCCGCCTCATCTATTTGTTGGAGGAATTCTGCAAGTGTCTTGGAACTTATTGATATGCCTGAAATCTTGAGCAGGTCTTTCACTGCTCTTACCAGTGACTTGGAACTCTTAGTGGGTAAGTTGCCCATGCCTGTCACTGAGAAGTTTGTTCTCACCGTGTGAGGCTAGTCTGCCACGTACACGTGAGCCTGAGGGGAGTCTAAAAAGCCCTGTAGGTGCGCGCCACCCAGAGCCCAGGTTTATCCCCTACTCACCTGTCCTGCAGTGCAGTACTGGAGCGTTGTCCGCCTCGTCTCGGGGGTGATCAGTTCCCCGTACGGGCCACCAATTGTCGGTGTCGGTCCCGGCCGGCAGGAAAGGCACACGACAAGAGTTGTTGGCAGACAACCTTTCCGTTTATTCTCTCTCTCTCTCCGTACAGCCTGCTCCGGGATCCCCGATCCCGCCCGAGGGAAGCCTCCTCTGGTCCGCCCTCCGCGGCTCCTTGCGTGCTTCTCTCTGCGCTTCTTCTCTCTTACTCTATTCTCTCCTATATCTCCTTCCTATTCTGCCTCTCCCCAAGGGTGGCACCAGTATATATACGGATACAGTGTCCAATCATATTAAAGTAGGCAAGGCAAGCTGATTGGCTAACGGCAGTTGTTGCTGGGTGGACTGTCTTACAGGGTGTGTTGTTTACTAAGCAGGAAGCAGGATATAAGCGCCATCTTGGCACACTCGATGGGAGGGGTAATCTAGCTCAGGCTTCACTCTTTCCTACAGGCCTCATATCACCCGGCCAGGGCCCCCAACACAGGAGTTCCGAACTTGTTGATCTGCAGGCCGGATCAAGTGGCGCTCAGCGTGGGAGCCCCTGGCACGGAGAAGTTAACGAGGGAGCCGTTCGAGAGACAGCCGGCTTAAACCGAAAGTGAAAGCAAATTGAACCAGAGACCTCGGCCGAGGAATGAGTAAACTGAATCAAGGATTAAAGTTTAAAGCAACAGGACATTAAATCAAGTGCCGAGACCTGCGCAGACGACTACCCGACGTCCTGCCCGAGTCACGGTGAGTGAACGGCAACCCCATTTCCCTTTCCCGACATGGGTCAAGTATTGAGCGAACATGAACTGTTCGTTGGAGGCCTTATAAAGGCATTAAAGACAAGAGAGATAAGGGTTGAAAAACAAGAATTATTACAGTATTTTCAGTTTATTCATAAGGTTTGCCCTTGGTTCCCCCTAGAGGGTTCTATAGATACCAAGAGGTGGAATACAGTAAGAGATGTTTTAAAAGATTATTATAGAGTTTTCGGTCCAGAAAAGGTTCCTGTGACCACCTTTACATATTGGAATTTAATTTCTGAGCTGCTTGCCCAGAGGCATGCAGACCCTCAGGTTGAGGAGACAGCTGCACTGGGTGAGGCTGCCTTGCGCGACTCCCTTAAATCTACCTCAAAACCGTCCTCAGAAAAATCTGAAGCCTCTGATTTCTCAGATGCAGAGAATGATGGCCTGTTAGAGGTCCTCATACATGGTGATCTGCCACCACTTCCACCTGTTGACGTGATCAGCAGGTCCCAGGATGGCAGCCCGCCACTCCGTGTGCCTCCATGGCCAATTGGGGATTCATATAAGCCTTTAGAAACAACCTTAACTCTGAAAAGCTTGCAGCAGCACAACAGCTGGTGCAGGACCAGTTAGATGCAGGACACATTGTTCCTAGTAATTCCCCTTGGAACACACCTATCTTTGTTATCCGGAAAAGGTCAGGAAAGTGGAGGCTGCTACAAGACCTTAGGGCAATAAATAAGACAATGGTCTTGAAGGGGCCTCTACAGCCTGGCCTCCCCTCAGTGCCATTCCTTTAGGATTTTTAAAAATTGTCATAGATCTTAAAGATTGCTTTTTCTCTATTCCTTTACATCCAAAGGACCAAAAGCGTTTTGCCTTCAGTCTCCCATCAATTAATTTTAAAGCCCCTATGCAGAGATTTCAATGGAGGGTTTTGCCACAAGGTATGGCCAACTCCCCAACACTATGCCAGTCTTTTGTAGCCACTGCAATACAGTCAGTCAGAGATCATTGGCCACATATCTATATTATTCATTACATGGACGATATCCTCTTGGCAGGAGATGATCAAAACCAAACCCTAAGGTGCTACCAGGACTTACAGGTTGCCTTACAAGAGGCTGGACTTCAAATAGCCCCTGATAAAGTACAGCTTACTGATCCATATACTTACTTGGGTTTTCAATTATGTGGCACTCAAATACTCTCTGTAAGGCCCCAACTGAGGCTTGATGGCCTCAGAACACTTCATGACTTCCAAAAACTATTGGGAGATATTAATTGGCTCATACCATTTTTAAAACTAACTAAACATGATTTACAGCCCCTTTATGCACTGCTTCGGGGAGACATAGATCCAACTTCCCCCGAGAGCTTACACCTGATGCCAGGAGAGCGCTCAGTAAAGTAGAAGAGGCTATTGCTCAACAAACTGTTTCCTTTATGGACTACAATGAGCCTTTACAGTTTCTCATTTTTAATACAAAGCTTTGCCCTACAGCAGTGTTCTGGCAACAAGCTCCCCTCATGTGGGTCCATTTACCAGTCTCTCCAAAAAGAACACTTTTGCCTTATTTCCAAGCTGTCTCAGACCTAATAATCCAGGGTAGAAAGCTGGGAAAATGTTACTTTGGCAAAGAACCAGATATTATCATTCAACCTTTTACAAAAGACCAAATAGATTGGCTACTTCAGAGTACTGAAGTGTGGCCTATTGCCTTAGCTTCCTATTCAGGGACTATTGACAATCATTACCCTCCAAATAAGCTAGTTGACTTTGCTAATCGTCACTCATTTATATTCCCTAAAGTCACAGCTTCACAACCCCTTCCGGGTGCCCTGGTTTTATTCACTGATGGCTCATCCTCTGGAAGAGCTGCTTATGTATCTCAAGACAATGTTTCTACCCTCCAGGCAGATACTTCCTCTGCACAATTAGCAGAGTTAGAAGCTATTCTTGCAGCTTTTGCTGCTTACTATGACCAACCATTTAATTTGTATACTGACAGTGCTTACCTTGCTCAGTCTGTTCCATTATTAGAGACTGTTGCTATTATATGTCATGCTTCCCCAGCTGCAAATCTGTTCAAACAATTACAATGCTTCATACGGCTTCGCTGTCATAAGTTCTTTATCGGTCATCTGCGAGCTCATTCCAACCTCCCAGGGCCTCTTGCCCAAGGAAATCATTTGGCTGATGTTGCTGTACGAGCACAGGTTTTTATGGCTCAGGACTCCAAGGTGTCTGAGGCCCAACAAGCCCACCAGCTACATCACCTCAATGCTCACACCCTCCGCCTTCTCTACAAAATTACCCGTGAGCAAGCCAGACAAATTGTAAAAAATTGCCCATCTTGTGCTATCCACTCACCTGTTCAACACCTAGGAGTCAACCCTAGAGGTTTAATTCCTAACGCCTTATGGCAAATGGATGTTACCCATTTCAATGAGTTTGGCAATCTAAAATATGTACATGTCATCATTGACACTTATAGTGCCTTCATTTTTGCCACTCTCCAGACTGGAGAAGCTGCTAAACACATTATAGCCCATATGCTGTCAGCCTTCTCAGTTCTGGGATGTCCTCAACAGCTTAAGACCGATAATGGCCCTGGCTATACCAGCACCTCCTTTGCTCAATTTTGTAAAAGCCTTAATATCCTCCACACCACAGGTATACCTTACAATCCTCAGGGACAAGGCATTGTTGAACGTGCGCATCGTTCTCTTAAATTCACCATAGATAAAATAAAAAGGGAGACATGGTACCCCACCCAGGGGTCCCCTAGAAATGTCCTTTCACATGCTCTTTTTATTTTAAATTTTCTGACCCTGGATGCTTCAGGCTGCTCCGCAGCATCTCGGTTTTGGCATACTCAGACTCAAACACGGTTTGCATCTGTTTTATGGAGAGACCCACTAACCAATGTGTGGAATGGCCCTGATCCAGTCCTTATCTGGGGACGAGGTTCAGTGTGTGTTTACTCTCAACAAGATAGAGAAGCTAGATGGCTACCTGAACGCCTTGTAAAGCAAGTAGACAGTTCTTCAAAGACCCCATGTAACGCCCAGGAATAATGTTATTTCCTGAGGCACAATCCCCTGTGTTCTCTTACAGGTGACACATCTCCCTGGAGCCTTATGCTGCTTAGCCAGCCTTCTTGAGCCACACCACACCCATGGTGGATTTTGACCCCTGCCAAACAGACTGCAACTGCTGACAGCCATGCACAGAACCCCATGACTGTGGAAGAGGCTCTTCTCGGTCTGGAGGAACATACGCCAGCCAAATAGACTGCATCCAGTGTTATACAAGGCATGCTCCAAGACACAGGAGAATGACTTCATACAGAGACACCAACAAATGACTGTCAACCCCTTCTCCTTGATTTTGGGGGGGGGGAGTTTTTCCCTTACCTAGTCCCACTTTTGGGTCCCCTAGCTGACCTATTGTTTCTCATTTCTGTGAGTCTTGTATTTTTCAGAGGATTATGATGTTCATTAATAACCGGATAGACGCATTTATGGCAAAGCCCATTCAGGTACACTACCATCAGCTGGAGATGACAGATCAACAAACCTACAGGGAAGGAATTCCCACGAGTGGCCCATATGATGATGCGGCCTGACTGCCCTGGGGCAATGGACAGGCAGTCAGAGACGGGCAACTAGGACATGCATGTTAATTCCAACGGCCACCTAAGACAGGCACAGGACCAACTGCTGTTCTGCAAGCCCATGACGGGTAAGGCCTGGTTGGGTTCATGCAATGAGGTCCTTGACCTAAGACAGACGCTGTCCTCACAGGGCCTGCCATACTCTTAATTAAATAATATAAAAAGGGAGGAGATGTAGGGAGCCGAGTGACAGGCATTGCTGCCTAGATGTCTCTCTCTCTCTCTCCTATGGGCACTGCGTCTGCCTACATTAACCATAATCCTCTTCTGCTTACGTCACTTATCCGGATGTGATGGTAACCCTGTTGTATTCATCTGTTTAACCTCTTCCTGTCCCAGCTCCCGCCCTTAGCCTATAAAAGGTGTGATTATTTTCTCAATAAACCGGAGGCTTGATTGGGTTAACATCAACTTGCCTTCGTCTCTTTTTGTCTCCCCCATGTCTTTTATTTAATCCCCGTTTCTCCTCCAGGAGTTCCGAACTTGTTGATCTGCAGGCCGGATCACAGTATAATATTAAGATGTTCTTATAACACATACTGAATTGAATTGAAGCTGAGAAAATAACAAATCCATTTGTACCCAGAATTCCTCTCCTCAAACAAAGCTACCATGATTGATATTCTGCTTACCACATTTGACTGTAGAGGATGAAAAGAAAATTTAAACTCAGAAAAAAAAATCGAAGAAGAAGAGAGGAGGACTTTGAGGTATGAATAAAATAAACCTGGCTCAAGTTCAGGTGAATACTCTCAATTTTTTGTTCTTAATAGTTATTGAACATCTATCCCCAAAATAGGAATATCAAAATTTTAAGTTATTTACAGTAAATGTCCATTAATCTCAATTTGCACTTTCCTCAGTTTCAGTAATACAAGTCCAGTTGTGGCCCCAAAATATTAAATAGAATATTTCAAATATAATCAATACACACATTTCAGATTGCATACTGTTCTACGTAACACAATGAAATCTCCTGCCATGTTGCATTATCCTGCCGGAATGTGATACATTTCCTTTTACAACAAGTCCATGCTATGTGCACTACCTGCTCCTCGGTCACTTAGCAGTCACCTCAAGTGTCACATCCTCTGTTGAGATATCACAGTGCTTGGGTTCATGTGTCCCTTAATAATATCCTAAAGTAAGCCTAATGATGGTGGCAGTTGGATTATATATCAAAGTGCTTTCTTGAAGGGAAAGAATGAAAGTGTGGTATGCTATTTTGATATCAACCACATTCATTTAACTTTCATCATAGAACATTGTGGTGATTGTTCTATTTTATTATTGTTGTTATCCATCTCTTATTGCATCAGTATTATAAAGTTACCTTTATCATAGGTATGTATGCACAGAGAGAAAAATAAAACTTGGTGTATATATATATATATATATATATATATATATATATATATGGTTCAGTGGGCTTATTTTTAGGCACCCCTTGGAGGGCTTACAATGTATCTCCCAGAAGGGGAAACTCCATGTTGGTACTATCTCATGAAGTTATGAATTAATTGATTTAATTATTTATTTAAAAATACTTTGTTATCCTCTACAAGGTGCCAGACTCTGATCTATGTACCAAGGAATCAATAACCAAAAAACAAGTCAAAATAAAAGATTTTTGATTTGCAATCACACAATCCAGTTATTTCAATAAGTAAGAAAGATAAAATGTGAGTAGAATATGTCCTACATGTGGCTGATTAATGCAAAAAGGAACTTAACTCAAGAACATGTTGGAGGGAATTTTAGAAAAGCTAATCAGAATACACCTCCCTGGGAACTTGGGTCTTAAATAAATGCGTGAAGGAATTAAGGGAGAAGGAGGACACATGGTTGGGAAGCTTCCCGTGGAGAAAGACTGCGGAGGCCGAGGAGCTAAGCCATGCCTGGTGTCAGAGGCTGACGTGCTGGGGCAGAGGTCAGCAGGAAGACAGCAACGAATGGCATTAGACAGACAGCAAGAGTGAGGACAAGAAGAGCCTGAGGTCAGAATGTGACTCCTGGTCTTGCTACAGTGAGAACTCCAGAGGAGCTTATGGAGAGACTGGCTTACTTTTAAGGGGATCCTTTTTATCTACTGGGATAAACAAGTTTGGTAAAGCACAACTGAGAGAGGAATTAGATTACAGCTGTCCCTATTTATCCACAATTTTGCTTTTCTGGGCTTTCAATTACAAGTTTTCAACTGGAGAAAACTTCAACTGGAGTTTTCAACTAGAGAATCTCAGTTCATAAGTTTTAAAGTTTTCATGTTTTATGATAATTCATAAGTTTTAAATTACTTTTATTAGTGTATTGTTATAATTCTATTTTTATTATTGATATTTCTTAAATTCTGCGTACCTAATTCATAAATTAAACTTTTTCATAAATATGTATATATAGACAAGCACATAGCGCATATATAATTTATTACTGTCTATGGTTCCAAGCATTCAGTGGGCATTTTAGAATGTATCTCTGGATGAGTGAAAGGAGACAGCTCTTTTGGAGTATGCTAGACATAGTGGTTTGGATGACAGAACAATGAGAATGGAGTGGATTCTGAATATGTTTTGAAGTTAGAGAATTTATTGGTAGAGTAAATATGTAGCGTATGTGAAGGGGAATGGTTAAGGAAGACAACAAGACTTGGGTACTGAAGTTAAAGAAAAAATATTAATCAGGAAAAACCTACAGGATATGAAGGTTACAGGGAAAAACCAAGGGTTAGAAAGGATGAGCTAAATTGTAGCTATATTCCAGTGAGTTCTTAGCCTCTCAGGTGGGAAAAACAAGTGCAAATACGGATCTCAAGAGAGAGTTCATAATGGGAAGAGGAATTTCCGAGATGACAACCTAGAGAAAAAAATTGTAAATTTATACTCATTAGTATATATTAATTATACATATTAATAGATCGCACTGTGGAATTTCTTTAAATGCATATATCATATCATGATTATATCCACCTTCCCACAATTGCTATCTTACGTCAATCAGGAGTGGTGCTAAATAGAAAACAGAAGAAGTCCTAGGACTGAGCTGTGGTTATGACAACATAGAAAAGTTGGGAAGAAGAACTAGTCTAAGAGAGTGATCCTGAGAGAGAAGTGCAGGATGCAAATTAGGTAAACAAGATGCAAAAATGGAGGCAAAATAAAATTTTCAAGAAAAAAAGAACTTAGCTATCATAGGGTTAACTGCATAGAGACTTCAGTAATAACATGGAGGACCCTACTGACCCCTTACAGTGATAAGAATAAAAACTGATTGGAATAATATCAAGAGGAATGGATCTAGAGCAGTTGGAAAAACTGGTTATAGACAATACTGTCAAGGAAAGAAAATGGGTGACAGCAGGAATAGCCGGACTAAGGGAGAGAATTTTCATTAACGCAAGATAAAGTCTCAAATGTATCTGTACCCCTCTGGGAAAGATATATTAGATATTTTAAAAACTGTTTTAAAATGGAGAGGGGAGATTGCCTCAGTAGTGTGACAGAGCAAGAGAGAAAGAGATTATTGTATAAATTCATCTTAGTGAGGAGCCTGAACAATCGTTAACAGGTAATACATAAGCCCAAGGGCAGGAAGATGGACAAACATGATTCATGAGTTTTATAGATTTTTTTTCTCTATGATTGCTTCCATTTCCTAGGAAAGTAGGACACAAGACCAACACTTATGAGTAATAAGGGGGAAAATGCAATGAAAGTTTAGGGAATGGAGTAAGGTCTACAGTCAGCAATAGGAGTTTACTACTGAATCTGAAAAGGGCACTAGCATTATTTAGAAACTTCTAAAATTTCAGCATCACACACCAGCAAAATTTAGCAAAATGTAGTTCTGCATGTTAAAGACCAGAGACTAAGAGAGAGAGGAAGGCTAAGGCAGAATAAGATCTATTTTGACATTAATGATAAATTAAAAATCAAATAGGTCAGGGAATTTTGTGTCTTCCACAAAAAATTTCTACATTGTTGGTGGAGGCACTGAATCCATAGGGAGGTAAAGTTTGCTAGGGTTGAGGCTTTGTTAGGAGAGTAAATATGGGCGATGGAGCTGCAGGAGAACAATTATTATAATACACTCAACTAATACCACACACAATTTGAACAGAACGTGAATAGAAGAGGAGGAAGGAGAGTGAGGCAGGGAGGATGAGACAGAGCACCTGAAACAACATGGAGAAGGTCGCTGGAAAACAGGAGGCAAAACAGTAGATACAATGAAAAGATCACCTTTGTAGCTGCAGAAACTACAATGAATATGGTAATGCTGAGAAAGCAGCAGTGTACCAGGAAGAAATAGAACTATGAAGAAAGTGAGGGGCTGAGCTGAAGGCAGATGAAAAATAAAGGGGAGGTGAGTGATGCACTCGGACACTAACTGAAGCAGTTAGTGCTGAGTAATTTTGCTTCAAGCAAGAATGGCCTGGATGTGGGAGTGAAGCAGCATATCTAACCTGTCACCAGCTGTCACGATGCACGGATGATAGGAGAGAAAAGAGCTACTTTTCTCTACTCGCTAAGAGTGTTTCAGAGAAAGGAGTGCTGTACGGTGAGAACAGGTTCTTGGGTAAGGAATAAGTGCATGAAGCTAAGAATATGAATTTGCTGATTGACCTAGAACTCCATAGTGCTCTTTGAAAAGGTTTTGAGAGGCAAGGTAGAGATCAGAACAGACAATGGAATTAGTCTAGAGTGTGGAGGAGTGCAGTGATGGGGAACACCTTGACATCTTGTGTAAGTCACTATAAACAGGAGAAAGGGTATGCGGATGGTGCAGAGGGGTGATATCAATAAAACTTTAGTGTAGAGGGGAAAGAGGAATAAAGAGGTCCTTGCCAGGAGGAAGCAGTATTCTGTGGTTCCCACTTGACTCATGTCACTGGAGGCAGAGCATTCCTTGAAGTTGCTTGGCCCCTGATGAATGGAACCCTTTGGGGCTTGGATTTTCCTTTAAGCATAAATACTCTCTGGATCTAGGCATGTGGCAGCCTGCAAGGGGCCTGGTTATAAAATAGCACATTAGATTCTGTTACAATAAACTAATCCTAGAATATTGCAGACAGGTAAGAATATCAGAAGGAAAAGGAAAATTACCAAAATAAACTTTCCTCAAGTATGAAAAATTGCTATAGATGGCAGGTATGCTGGTCAGTGTGCTAAAAAGGAGCAAAATGGTCACTTGTAATTGTGTTTTATACACTGCCAGAAATATAGCTTTAATTGCTGGTTTCGCCTGTGTTTTCTCCCTAATGAGCTGTTACGACTCTTGTAATTCTGATATTGAATGGACCTAATCTCGCCTATATTTCCCTTTTTCCTCTGAGTAAACCCAGACAGAGAATGAGGAACCTCAGGACATCCAGAGGCAGGAAAAATTAGGGCAAGCTCTGTCCAGTGTCAGAGATAAAACATAGAACAGGAAAGCCTTCGACTTATTCTTTTTTCCTCTGGTCTGAAACACTATTTTTAGGATTTAAATATGATCCGTGGAGGCCTAAAGAGGCCAATAATATCTTTGTAATTCCTTTAGTTTATGTTTTCATTAAACTGCCAGGGCTTCTTGGGATACCTGTATTTTAATGCCAAAACCTGAGCAAGCAGTTACAAGATCTGGGTTTCAACCTCTATGAGGCTTTACAATGGTTTCCCAAGGAACAAAGCCTATGATTTTATAGTTCAGCCTACATTTCATGTTGAAAAATTGCAATAAGCAATGAAATTTTTTACTGCTATATGAAATTGAAGGACAAAGAGCAAAATGCATTTCACAGTGCTGGATACAGTGTTTGATCACAGCCTGAGGGAATCAATGTGTCTTTAAAAACAAACTCTTAGGGCTCCTCAGGCAGAAAATTCAATCACTTGCTCACCTACTCATCACATTTCTGTTGTACATTTGCCATGTGCTGGGTTCATCTCAAGGATCTAAATAGACTCTGAAAATAATGATCTGTAGGAGGAAAAATTCTATTTTGAAAAATAAGAATAAAAAAATGTAGTTCAGTATTTCTCAGGTCTCTGTCAGGACACCATTATCCTGTTACAGATATGTAATTATTAATGGTGCATCAAAATATTAGTGCTCAAAAATACTAGATGAAAGTATACTTTATTCATAGAAAATTTATTAGATTAATGCATTAAAATTATTGCTTAGGTGTTTTCAGCAATAATGACTACCCTAGTTTAAGCAAAAATAATAAAAAAAATACACAAAATGTATTGACTAATGGAATTCTGAAATTCAGGTGTAGTGTAGTTCCAGGCAGAGTTTGATCCAGAAGATGATCACACTTTCTCTTTAAATTCTGGGTTTGTGTCAACTATTGTATTTTCCTGGTTCTCCCCAACTCCTGAGCGTCTGGGAACTCGCCTCAAAAAATCACAATTTTGCAATGCATATGGAGAAAGAAGTACAGCTCTTCCTGCCCACCATGATCTCCATGTCAATCCCAGGAGATATCCTCTTAACTGTGTGAGCTATTTTCCCAAACAAAACTCTCAATTAGTCATGGTCATGGTCATTGTAGCTAGAAGTAGACAGTGTATGTAAGGGACTGATCTGTCTCTGGAATCAAAGAGTGGTTAGTGCCCAAAAGGAAATGCTGGGGAGAAAATAAAAGCAATACAAGCCATGACACTGAACATGGTGGATGGAACCGCAGCATCCAATGTCCAGTGGGTAGATTAATCATGGTACATCTATACAACAACCTTAAGTGGCTATTATAATTGTGTTTCTAAACAATATGAGATATAATGAAACTATGTTTTAAATATGTCAATAAAGAGTAGATATAGAACAATATTTTCATATTACAGAATATATATTAATGAAAGTATCTTTTCTGTCCTTTCAAATTTCCCCATATCTTTTTCTATCTCTTTCTAATACTGATATATATATATATATATATATGTAATGATATTTATATAAATATACTCATAAGTATAGGTATAGATATATCGCAGACAAACAGTAATATATTTAAATACACTAACATATTAAGTGTCACTATCCCTGGGAGTCATTTGTTCTTAGTTCATCATGTATCACCTAAATTTTTATAATAAAATGTCTTATTTTTGAAATCAAAGAGAAAAAAAAAACTATCATGCTAAAATATAAACCTGGCGGTTCAGGCTTATTTCCAAAGTAAAACACTGCTATCAGGCATCTCTTGCAATACTTTTTAATTGGCAAATAGAATGCAGGTCAATTCTTCCTTAGGCTGAATTGCAGTATATTCCCTAGTAGTTTATGATTTTATATTCAGTGTGGTTCCTCATATTATTTAGAAATTACAAAATGAGACTAAAGAAGTATTAGACTTATATCTGAAACCTGACCTTTCTACGCCAAGTAAGACCTTCCTACAATATGAATTCTTATTTTAAATTGAGAAATAGTTTTTCAAGAAATTCTTCAACCACAAAGACAATGATGTTCTTTTTGCCATTTTACAGTCCCGATTTCAGTGAAATACAATACGTACAATAAAAAACAGATGGAGAAAACAAAACAAGAAAATACTCAGAATGAGGATAACACTGATTAAAGTATAATATTTTGTCTAGTGGTATGAAATTATCTTTTCAGAGAAAGTACTTGTCAGAGGAACTGTTTTGCAACTTTTTAAATTTCTTTTGTCATGTATAAGTATTAAATCTTCCTTACTACAAAGTGAAGTTTTGAAATCTCCAAAACTATTTTAAATGATGTAGATATATTATTTCTTTTATTAATTTTTTTTTTCCTGGAATTGGGAATTGAACTCAGGACCTTGTGTTTACCAGGCAGGCACCATGCCTCAGCCCAGTACATTAGTTCTTGATTGATTCAAATTTTTTTATGAAGAGCGGGATGATCAATTTTAATGGAATTGTCCTTTCTGTCCTTTCAAATCTTCCTGTATCTCTAATACTGAAATATTCACTAAGTTTCTGTAATACTACTGAGTTGGAGAGTTTAGCATACCAATACAAGAGTGGAAGAGTTATTTGTTTATAAAAACATTTTCCTATTTCAACATAAATATTTTCTAGTACAGGAAACATTGAATAAGAATTCATTCATCCCTAGTTTCTGGAATTGCTTCCCAAATAAACTTATTACTTATAGACTTTTATGTCAGGGTCTAAATTTCTGTTGAAATCTAAGCTAGCATGCCTATATTTGGCTGACTGTAATTCGTATAAGAAGCCTTCCCATAGCAGGAGGCCTATACACTGAATAGGTTCAAATGTTCTACCTTTTAGGAAATAGAAATTAGGAAGTATTCAGAGAAGATCAAACAAAGCAAAGCATGCTTATATAGGATCTGGTAGATTGAATTAGAGTTTATAAGGAGTGAAGATATAGAGTTTCTAGAAATGGATCAGCATAACAAAAATAGTTGCGATGTAAAGATGCATGGCTTAAGTAAAAAATGACATGTAATCCAGTTTGTCTTAAACCATGAGCAGAAATAAGAAAAATACAACAGTGATGAATACAACAAGGTCCAAGCAAACAAACAAACAACACTGAGAATAAGAAGTAACAGAAAGCATCTTTCAAATACAGCAAGCAGGAAAAGACATCTTGGGGATGCAGGATTTGGGTGGCGAGCTGAATTAAACACAGAATGCACTATGTGAATATCTAGAGTCAAGTCGATTTAGACAAAGAGAACATCAGTAGAAAAGCTGTGTGACAAAGTCATGTTTTTCATGCTTGTGGAGGAACAAGATGGCTAAGGTAATGGGAACAATAAGGGGGCAGTGTTAAGAGGCAAGGTCGTGAGAAAAACTGGAGACCGAGCAGGTGGGATTTGTGAGTCTACGGTAAGGAGTCTGAATTTTATTCTAGTACGTTGAGAAGATCTCACTCGGTGTTTTTGCAGAAGAGTGATTTGGTATAATTATAATTTTAGAAGATTACTTGGCTGCTGTAGATACTGAGTAGCAGACAGGGCATAAAAATGAAGCAGAATATCATTAGGAGACCCAGTAGTTTAGGCAATAAAATATGGCAGTGTGGTATAGGATGTTATCAGTCATGATGCTCAAAATTAAATACTTTAAAGTGTGACCTAAGAGAACTTGCTGATCAACTGTATGTACAATGAAAGGGAAAGTCAATAATAACTTCTAAAATTTAAGACCAATAAACCTGTGTTCTAAAATACATCCTTCATATGTCTAAGTGTGTGTAGGCAAATAGTCTTCATGATAAGCTCAGAAAATGTTAGCACTATGAACACCTCTGTGTGCAAATGAGGAAATAAGGCACTGGGGAGATCGATGACTTGCTACAACTACACTGCTAATACTTGACAAAGGTGGGATTCAAGTCCAGGCACCTGGCTCCACAACACTATTCACAACACTACTCCTAAATGCCTATTAGTAGTACTAGTGTTTTGTGGTACTGGGATCGAACTCAGGACCTTGAGCTTACCAGTCCAAAATGCCTATTTCATATCAAGTGCCATCATGGAGGAGAAAGTTGTATCAACCAGTGTGAAGCTTGGAAGAGAAGAGAAGGTTAATATTATCAACTTTGAGTCATTAGAATGTAGACAATACCTAAAGCCATGGAACAGGATGAAATTTCCTAGGGTAAGGATTGGTACAATTATTTTGTCAAAAGACATGTATGTAGGTTTAGTGGGTCACGTTTTCCGTCAAAACCATTCAATTCTGCCATTGTAATTGAAAAGTAGCCATAGACAAAGGTAATTAAGTGAATTTGGCTGTCTTCTGTCTCCTTAGGAAAACAGGCTGGGAGAAATATTTGACTGGTCCTATTTTGCAAAAGGATTCTTAGAGAATAAAAATGGAGGAGAATGAAAAAGAGACTTAAACTCTCTTCATTAATACAGAAGAGGAGCCTGAAAAGAAATAGCAAAGGAAACCAACCAAGAAAGTGAGTAGAAAGGAAATCTGGGACAGCTAAGAGACTTAAAAGATGCCAAAAGAATGTGATCAAGGGGCTAGGGATTTAGCTCAGCGGCATAAGCACCTGCCTTGCAAATGCAGACCTGAATTTGATCCCAGGTATCAAAAAAGAAAGAAAGAAAGAAAGAAAGAAAGAAAGAAAGAAAGAAAGAAAGAAAGAAAGAAAGAAAGAAAGAAAGAAATGTGGTCAAAGGGTAGAATCAGTTGGGCTTGGTGGCACATGCCTGTAACCATAGGACTGGGGAGGCTGAGGCAGGAGGACCACTGTGAGTTTCAGCCCAGACTATACAACATGATCAGACTCTGTCTCAAAAATACAAAAACAAAGTAAAAAAACTGAAACAAAGTGAAAGAAAAAGTTAGACTCAAAAATCAAGAGAGGTCAAAGGAGTTCAATTGTTTGCTTAAATTTTATCAGTTAAAAAGCTGAGGCTTAATAGAGCTGATTTGCTCAGTCAGTTCAGGAATTGAGTGCATTGCTAAGGCAAATCCTATTATTATGCAATTTACCTTTTCTACAATGTAATTTACTTTCAGATGTAACAAAATATACTAAGAACAGCATCATCCTAAATCAGCACATGAGCATGATGGGTCAACCAATATTGTATACTAGCTATGTTTGTGTAAATGCGTCTGGTTCTAGATACTGTAACAATATCTTACAATACTGAAAGGAAGCAGATATTTTCAATAATTTAAGTTCTACCAAAAGCTCTCTAGGTGCTAAAAATTAACCTGCTACCTTGAAACTTTCTATGTTGAAATTCTAATGTTTTGTGTGATGATATTGGGTTATAGGACTGGTAGGAGGTAATTAGGATTAGGTGAGATCATAAGCGTACTGCTGCCATGATTAGTGGCTTTGAATGTCGAAGAGAAAGTGGAATTTCCCTCTTTGTCCTGTGAGGATACAGCAAAACTATGATCATCTGCAAGCTAGGAAAGGAGCCATCACTAAGAACTAAATCAGGTAACACCTTGATCTTCAGTTCCTGAACTCCTGAAATGAGAAACACAATAAATCTACTTGTTAAGCCTCTTCTTTAGAATACAGCAGCTGGAAAACTCACTAGAGTGTCTGGGACAATTCTGTAGAGAAGAGACTTCAGACATAAGTAATGAGAACATCATTCTCATTACTTCAGGTCCAGCGGAGAAACTTAACTTTGAGTAAGTAGCCTGCTGGAAGCCACCCACTTGTGACTCCAATCTGGTTAGCTTTCATTTAAAGGAGAGTTGATAAGCTTAGATGTCATACCTCAGCTAAAAAATCTTGGAAAACCAAACTTATAAATTAAGAGTCAGATTTCAGAAATATTTCTATGGTAAACTGATAGTGTTTTCTGCCAATAAGATGTTAAATGTAGAAGTAGAATGATAGTTTTGGCAACTGGATAGATGATGAGGTCATTAATTGAGACAGGGAATCCAGGAAGAAAATGCATAAGGGAAAGGGGATACATTTTAGATTCGATTATGTAAATTTTAAGATGCCTTGGGGCATCCAAATGCAAATATTCCAAAGTCAGTTGAATAGCAAAGTCTGATAAGTAGGGATGAATTCTCTGCTAGGCCTAAAGAGTTAAGAGTCATTAATGTGTAGGTAGTTAAAACATGAGAAAATGAGACTGTTATTGTCAAATTTATATGCATGAATATTACCTGTCAGTGTGCATACAACTTTGGAAGCCCAATTATTAAAAACCATACACTGGGGACTTCCGTGTTAGCTGAATCTGCGAAATATATTACAAGATGCCAAAGCAGCTCTATTGGTTCCGGTGTGTAAATGTGTCCCTAAAGTCTTCAAAAAGAAATAAGTAACAGAATTTGACAATGCAAATACTCCCAGAAAACAAAAATAAAATATGGAAAATAAAATTAAATTTCTCTTGCCAAATATAAAAGATGTTCAAGTAATTCTGATGGTTTTCTAGTACTCTTGTATGAAATTAGGCCACTGCAGAGTTATTGGCATAACTTACATTTTTGGTTGTATCTCATAATATGGTGTAGGATTGAAGAATCTCTTACAAGAGCAGACTTAGTTAATATTTCTCCCTGTGTGAAACTTTCCAATCCCAAGGCGGTGAAGAGAAATACACTAAAAAAGAGGCCAACTTGTCTATGTGTATTCAAATTTAATGCCTCTTGATCTCAGCTGAAAGTGCTGAATTTGGGTAAAAACCAATTTTGAAATTTTCACCACTCTTTTCAGTCATTTTCAAAATTAAGGGTTCCACCATTTATATAGGTGCCTGAATTATCAGATGAACTGGACTCATTTCTAGGCTTTCCTTCTACTGGCAAAAAAACCCATCAATTTTACTCCACAAGGTTGAGGGTGAACAAGATATATGTGTCTTTACAGGCCATGTCTACTTTTTCTGACAAGATGATGTAAGAGTGGTCTTGCTGTAACACTGACCATGAGTTTTTTTCACCTGGGTGGCAGATCACATTAACAGGTTTCTTGTCTGAGTATAATCCACTATAAAGGCATTATACTCAACCAGCCAAATCCTAGGAGTACACACACCCAAAATCCTAGGAGTACAATTTTTGAGTCCAGCGTGGGAAGTGTGAGACCCTGCCTGTAAATAAAAAATAAGAAATAGCTAGGGACATAGCTAGTGTGAAGGTCCTGGGTTCAATTTCCAGGGGCACACACACACACACACACACACACACACGTCTCAAAAAAGCATTGTATTCAGTTTTTAAAGGAGCTTTTTAGAGATATAGCATGTGAAGTTTTGAAATCAAGTTACAGTTTTGCGATCTGATATGATGCTAACTTGCATCTCATTTAGATAAAGCATTTTATCCATTTAGGATTTTGGTAATGTAAGAACTTTCACAAAGTATAAACAGCACAATACTCAGCCTTACACTAGGTTGTATCTACTGTGCATAGAAGACCACCCCTAAACTCAGGCGTTTAAAGCAGTGATTATCATGCAGTTCCAGTTGGTCAGCTGAGAATTCTGCTTAGATTTGGGAGGCTGAGCTAGCTATTTCCATGGACAATTCTGCTCCATTCAGCTCTCATCCATCTCCTGGAACCAACAGTCTGGCTTGATGTATGTCCTTCTTGTCGTAGTAGCGGAGGCAGAAGGATGTCACAGAATCCTAAAAGAGCTGTTGAGGTCCAGGCACAGATCAAGCATATAATCACTGTGGCCCCAGTCTATGGGTCAAAGTGAGCTACATGGACTAAACCGTCACTGGAAAGTTACACTTCAAAGGGCAATCCAAAGAGGAGGAGAATTTAGACCACACACACAATTTATCACATTGAGGACAACTGTTAAAATGCAAAAAAAAAAAAAAAAAAAAAAAAAAAAAAAACCTTTGCTAAATTAGAAAGACTATTTACTTTCATTAGTCAAATTTCAAAGAAGCATAAATAATGACATTAGTGAGCTTGCCTAAACTTTTAGCAGTGATAAAGTTCTAATTATTAAGATCTAAACTTTAATTTTCTATTTTGGTTCAGAAGCAAAATAAATATCCTTCAATCATTATCATAACACTTTGTATTTACATAAAACAATAACTTCCCTCTGCTTGAATCACAGGTTTGATCAGTCTAATTCCACTTAAAATCCCTGCATCTTTCTGGATATGGGTACTTTGCCTGGTTAAGCACCATTCAGAAATCAACATGCCTCTCATGCCTTTTTGTTTAAAGCAGAATTTTCTGTGCATAAAGTGCTTGTGAAAGGGTGGGATGTCAAAGACTGAGCAGGTTGGGTATGTTCAGTATCATGTTTACTTACATATATTATTTTCTGTAAGTTATAGAAACACAGAAATTCAATCAGAGAATCTCTTTATTTCCAATTTTTATACACTTCTTGGTTTCTCAGCCTGTCTTTCTGAGGACTGAGAGATGGATGTGGGCAGTTTAGCTACCTCACAGGCTCCAAATATTGTTTCACAATGGCCTTGGAAACCAGCCAGATTGCATTGTTATCCTTCTGTCAATTACAAATGTGCCAGACACCCAAAGCGTAGGGGAGGAAGAGCAATTATGGGAAGGTACCCAAGAGAATATGCCCAATGTCACCCCTGACTTGAGAGGCGACCTTTAGAAAATCAGATGCTTAAAAGAGGGATGATGAATTGTTCTCTAGGCCAATCATGCAAATGAGTAGAAGCACCAAAGATGGAAGGGTTAAGGCAAGGAAGGTTCCAAAGAATCCAAATTTCTGTTCATGAAAAAACTGTCTCCTAACACAAAGAGAACCAGTTCCAAAGAATGGCTAAAATTTCTCCCTTGATATTAGTCATTTACCACTCTACTTGTATTCATGTTAATCCCAAATGCCCTCTTTCTGCCAAAAAACCGTGTTTCTGACACACATTCTTTCATTTTTGGTGAAGCACTAATGGTTTTATAAAATAACTTCTAAAATCCTAATCCCAGTGCCAGAGAATTCTTTGTTTTCCTTGGCTGTAGGGCTGAACACATCAGAGTAAGAATAAAAATGGGAATGCAAACAAGTCTATTTATGTGTTTATGTGCCTATGCCTCTAGCAACTACTCTGGTGTGACTAGGGTGTTTCTCTAAGGGGATTATGCTTTTATGCAGATTTTAAGGGAAAAAGTTTATCCTCATCACTATAAGATTTGCCATCTTAAACTATTTGCCAGTAGGAGCTACTTTGAGCTATCAAAACAGATGGGTAATGGGACTAAGGCACATAGCTCAGTGGTAGTGTGCATTCCTGGCCCACAAGAGGCTCTGGGTTTGATCCTATAAACCTCTACCATGAACAGAACCTATCTAGCCTCACTGTATATCAATCTTAAGAAATTTTTTTTTAAAAATGTGAAATATTGGTATTATCTACAAGATAGTCATTTAGAGATATATGTGTCATTCGTGTTGCTGTAATTATTAACTTGGTTAAGGGATGTTCAGATAGTATCACATTGCTTCTGAGAGAATCTACCAGAGTTTTTGGCAGAGATCAGTATTTTAATCAATGGACTAAACACTGAAGATCCACCCTCATCAGTGTGGCAATTATTATTCCACTCACTGCAGATTCAAAGACAACAAAAGTTGGAAGAAGAAAAATTTCTTTCTTTCTTCTTAACTTGGTTTATCCATCTTCCCTCAGATATTAGACTCCTGATTATTTAATTTTTTTTTTTTTTTTTAAATCTGGAACTTACACTGGAGCCAGTTCCCTTCTTCCCACCACTCTCTGGTTCTCAGGCCTTTGCCCTTGGGAGTTATGTCACAATCTACCCAAGTTCCCTTCTCAGGTTTTTGGACTTCATACTAAGTTATAATACTGTATTTACTCATTCTTTCATTTGTTGGGAATTCTTGGCCTCCATAATCAGACAAGTTAAGTTTCATTATACATTGTCTCTTATACATTTAGATATACATTTCATTGATTCTGTTTCTCGGGAGAACTCAGACTAATGTATGGTTCGTAACACTTCATAGCCATATTTGAAAATATTGCAATTCTGTTCTGACATTAGCTATGTAGAATTAGCACCTGTGTCCCCACTGGTTAAAGTACATGGGTTTTGTGGCTCATTTTACAGCTAGGGATACAGTTCAGTGGCACAGCACCTGACTGGCAAGCATGAGATCATTGAATTCAATTTCTGGTACCTAAAATAAATAAAATAAAAAGGAAAAAGCATCATTTCAGGTGCCAGCTGTAAGATAGGGAGTCCCTAAACCATCTGACCAATTGGCTATGAAATGGTCAGGTACCCACAACCATTCTTGCAAGTTTGGTGATTTGATAGAATGGATCACAGAACTCTGGGAAGTGCCACACTTACAACTATAACTGTTATATTGTAGATTCAGCACTGGAAAAGGCATATAGGGTGAGGTTGGAAGGGTCAGAAACACAGAACTTCTGTGCTTTTGTAAAATTTTGCAAAATTTTACAATTTTACTTTTGTAAAATTAGAGCAAATCACCCTTATGGAACATCAATATGGTCATCAACTATGAATTCCTATCAATTTTTTTTTCTGTCTTTTTCTTTTTCATAGGTACTGGGGATTGAACTCACGACCGCCTGCTTGCAAGGCAGGTGCTTATGCTGCTGAGCTAAATCCCCAGCCCTCCTATCAAGTTTTGATGTCCAAGGTGTTACTGCAGTTTACTTACACAGGCAAGACTTCAAAGTTGAACTCAGTTACCAGCTCTTTCTTATCGTGGAAGTTCAACTGGTTCATAGCCTAACCCCTCTGTCTCACGGTTAGCCTTTCTGCCAGTCAGTCTCCAACCTGTGTCATCACCTGGGCAAGAATAAAGCCAAGGGACTCATGAGCATACAGTGAATATACTTATGTTTGTGCATCACCTTCAAGTAATCATGTATAAAAAATTAAACTCTAGTAATGTGTAGATGAATAAAAACCAGGGTAGTGAAGTGAACAAAGGAGAAATAAACTCAATCAACAGACATAAAATGTGCTATAATTCCTTAAGCTAAAACAAACAGTAAGCAATGTTTCAATAGTTCTATTTTATCCCTTGTACAACAATTTGCCAGAAGTATCTAGAAAACTAAAAGACACATGGCTAAGGTTTGTTGTAGCAAATGATACAGAGGGAGAGCAATAGGGAAATATACATGCATCATGTGGATTCTAGATTATTTTCACATAAACTTTGGAATTTCTGCACATATAGTACCATACAAGCCACACTTTTCCTCTAAAGGGAGACTACAGGTTGATTTTATGGAAGGTCTCTGCCCAGGGAGATGCAGCTGACTCTCTGAGTTGATTTTAGTCACATCAGTACAGCCAGTTATGCCACTGGCCATGACAGTTGAAACAACTCCAATAATGAAGTCACATAAATATCATCAATCTTGATGTTTGCGGAAGGCTGTTCTGACCAGCTGGTATGGCATTGTGCATTGCTCTAGGTATATGCAATAAAATCATCAATCAATAACATGAAGAATCTTCCACACACTATGTTCACATGGGTCAGCCAAAATGAATTATGCCTCTAGGTTCCTCTAGAGATACAAAAGAAAGAAGTGTCAAAACATTCTGCATTAGTCTTTCCCAGACAGTGAATTCCTGAATGGTGTCCATAGTACAAAAATTCTGAGGCTGAAATTTGAGGTGGCTCTGTACGAAGTTTAGACCACTTCGTATCTTCTCTAAATTTCTTATCAGATTCAGCTGTGAGATTTTCAGGACTGATATTCCAAATCTGTTAATCTAACACTGCATGTTTTGGCTACAATTTTTTTTTTCTCTTTCCTTTACCTTTACTGGATTTGTTGTTATCTGTGCCAAATACATCCTGTCACAGTTCCCTCTCTCAGTTCCCCACACTGCGGAGCTTATTCCCACCAAGTAGCCCACATGCAGCTGTCCCCCTGCCCACATTAATCAGCTCTTATGTGGCATCTGCTTATCGCAAAGATCTCAAGGTAAATGCCACTACTTTCAACATGTTTCTCATAACCCAATTAAAAGTACCACTTTCTTTATCTTTTCCTGTCATTTCCCCAAATTTTATTTATTGCTTTTTTGCTTATATAAACTTAACACTTTCTGACTTTCTTTTGCTTTTCATGAATACAGTGTAAATCTGTGTGAGCAGATTCTTTGCACTGCTTCCCGCTTCAATTTCTGTTGCTCGGGTTTGGCCCTTATCAGGTGTGCAGTAAAATATGTTAGACTTGATAAAATCTAAATATGCAAGTTACTGATTTTAGGACAGTATAAGGAAGATCCTGTTAATTTTTTTTGAGAGTGATAATGGAAGATGGGAGGTCAAAGGCAAATGATGATTGTTTCTGTCTGTCACTGTGCATAAAAATGTTGAATGTTTAGGCATTTTTCTTTCTTGTTTTGTTTTCTGTATAATGAGGGCAGCAATTTCTAACTTGCAGCAAATTTTAAGAGATTGCCGAGGTAATGCATTTAAAACAACACAGAGAAATGGTAATTTTATATTTATTTTTGGTACTCAAACCTCGTGTTTGACAGGCAGGTGCTTATGCCCCTTACCTAAATCCCTGGCCCAAAAATGGCAATTTTAAGATGACAAAATTTTGTTAGTGAAGAATTAGGTAGGCAGAAGACAAAATATCTTGACAGTGAACATAGACCAAAGAAGTCTACAGAGAAGAAAGCATCTTATCTTTTGCAAAACACCTGGCAGTTTTTATACTCAGAGCACCATAAGTATCTAGACCTCCTGTAGGCCTGTTTTTCAGATTGGGCCCATCTTATTTGATAATTCTCCCTCATGAATGCTAATATTATGTATAAAAAGTCTACACTTTTTACTTCCCACTTTCAGTACTTAATGGTACTTCTTATATTATGCTGCACAGTTTCTTTAATTATTCTCTATAGAGGGTCCTGTCTAGGCCTCACTGTGGTCCAGGAAGTTTATATTTGTAATCACATGAAATGCTATTAGTATTCTAGCAAGTTAACTCCAGTTTGCTGCTTCTAGTGCAACTCATGGCAAGAATAAAGACACCAAGGCATATTAACAGTTGTGGGGAGCCAAGGGAGTCATAAACCAGGTAGGGTGATGGTTAACCAGAACAAAGGCCTCGACTCGGCCAAACTCGGATTTTATTAATTTGTAAACTTGGATTTTATTAATTTGTAAAGAAGGGAGGAGTTTGAGGATGAGCAAGTAACTGAGAGTGGTGGGGAATGAATGTTGTGACCTGGGTTAAGTATGAGGCCTGAAATCATCTCTGTAATATGCAGAGAAGAC
This sequence comes from Cavia porcellus, assembly GCF_034190915.1. Lineage (NCBI taxonomy): Eukaryota > Metazoa > Chordata > Mammalia > Rodentia > Caviidae > Cavia > Cavia porcellus. Next base: position 58,081,132 of record NW_026947496.1, read on the forward strand.
ATGCAGAAAGAATAATCTGTATAACACAATTTGAGGTAGTGTCTAATGCTTTAGATTTAGTGCTTTAGCTCTCATGTGTACTTTTTTATGCCTTGGGAAATCATAGACTCTTATCTTGAAGCTCAATCCTAGTCAACAGTGTGGAGCCTAGCTCTCCTTTCTATATGCTTTTTGGGAGCTACAAGGGGAGCAGGGGAACACTGACCCATTGCCTTGCTTCAAAGACTAAACATCAGCACTTTGGCTAGACCAATTTACACTGAATAAAGCCAATTGAAGGGATAAGGAAAAATCCTAGCCAGCTCTGTGTATATCAATACATGGAAATAGGACCAGGTGTTATGGTTTATATTTGGATTACCCCCACCCTCCACCAAGCTTCATGCAGTCATAAAGGTGGCCGAATCTAGCATTTGTGATTGGTTTGTTGTTTAGTGTTGGGATTGGCAGTGTGTGTGCTGCACCTGCCCAGGGATAGGTAAGCAACATACAGTATAAGGGAGGGAAGGTGGTGTGACTTTCCTCTTTTATCCTTTACGTTCTTGTTGCTTGTAACTGCAAGAGCATAAGGCTTGAACATTTGCCTCTCAGCTACGCCACCCTGCGTTGGAACCAGCTGAGTATGGACTAAAATCTCCAAAAATTGTAAGCAAATAAACCTTTCCTTCCCTAATTTTGGGTGTCAGGTATTTTGTCTCAATGAGAGAAAAGTAACCAAGACACCAGGTTTAGCCAAAATGTAGATAATTGCTTTCATTTCAAGAAAAATCATCCCATTGGTCTTTCACAATTCTCACTGCTATGTTTCAGATACTGTTTGTTCACAAAAGGTGCATATTGCAGAAGTCAAGAACATGGTTCAGGTTCATTGGTCAGTCAAAAGTTATTCATGGTTGCACATTTCGCTACACACAAAACACATTACAAACAAGCCACAAGATTGCATGTTAGCTCCTCAAAGATACTTATCACATGTAAGACAGGTGAATTCATGAGCGGCATGCACAAAAGAAATCCTAAAACTTTAAAATATGTGATTAAAATTTCAATTGGACTTAAACAAAATAAAATCTCATATCATCAATAAAAGGTAGTAGAATAAGTTAATCTCAAAGGAAGCCATAAGGAAAATAATCTATTCATGACATTCTGTTAGATGATGAAGAAATGCAGCTTAATTGAAAGCAATAAATCCTTTGCAATTATTATCCCACAAGTTTGCATAGCATGTGATCTTGCCACTTATTTTAAACTCCCCAGTGGCATCCATTAAACTTAGAAGATCCCATATGCAACTGAATGTTAAACGATTTCTTTGCATTTTTTCCTCTAAATTTTGTTGGGTTCCTTGTCACCCATGCTGACCACATTTTGCCACACTTCTGCTGCACATTTCCCCACATGTGTGAAATTTAATCCACCAAGTGACTCACATGCAACTGTTACTTCCACTTGCAAAATTCTTTCTTAGTCGGCTTCTTAGCCCCAAGATAACTTAAATGCCACTACTTCTGAGAACCCTTCATGATGACTCAATCAGAAGCAGCTCTTTACCCCACAGAGCTTTCTTTCATTTCACCCAATTTTATTTACTTCTTTGAGCTCATGCCTTTGCCCTTTTATGACTTATTTCTATCCAAACAATTTTATTTTTCGAAACTGAACTTCATGTGAGCTGATGCTTTTTACTGATTCCCGCTTCAATTTCTATTGCTAACATTTGGCTCAGAATGTTTTCAATTTAAAAAAGTAAATAACAAATTAACAACAAATGCTGATTATAAAGTTGATTTTAAATACTTTTCTCGAGCCACTGAGCCATTGAGAACATGTCAGGTGGCTTATCAAGCATGTCTCACCCTCCAAGTATCATATTGAAATAAATCAGTATGTTTCAGTTGATAAGCCGTGGACCACTTAGATCAGATTACCTGGCTATCTTGGTGAAAGTGTAGCTTCATGAATATGACAAAAATTCTGCTCCCTAAAATTCTTGTTTAGTAGATTGTACTGGAATTTGCAAAATTGCATTTTGACATATTCTTCAGTGATTCTCATGTCCACTAAAAACAGAATTCTCAGTCTAAACCCAGTGCTAGTAACCAAAAAGGGCATAAATAAAGCACTTAACTCAGTGCTAGTAACCAATAAGGGAATAAGTAAGATCTAAATATGCAAGAGTTGTTGGCTTTATAACAGAATAAAAATGATCTGAGTCATTTATTCTGAGTATTGCTCGAAGCTTGAAAGTCATGCTGAATGATCCAGCTTTTGACTCTTACTAGGTATAAAAATGTTGAACTTTTACCTATATTCTTTACCTTTAGTTACTATTCTTTACCTTTATTTCATTTCCTAAATAGTAGGAATAGCACTTCTAACTAGCAGTGTGGCTTAAAAGATTAATGAAGTAACATATCCAAAACACTTAACACAGTGAAATGATAATTTTAAAATGAGAAGGTTTATTACTGAAATTTTAGGCAGGTGGAAGACAGCAGACAGCTCAGACCAACGATTCAAATAAAGCAAGACAGAAACCATTCTAATGTTCACAAAGTACATCTGACAACTTTTATACTTTGGGTACCACAACTTCCTAACTCTGCGAGGTTTTTCTTAGACTGATTTTACTTTGTTTAATGCTTCTTTCATGTGAGTATTAGCATTATCGAAGTCAAAGCGCTCACCTTTTATTTGATTTTTTTCATGGCACTTATACCATATTGAAGAATTTCTTTCTCTCAGTTACTCTCATTAATATGGTTTATCGCCCAAAGATTCGTGTTCTGGAAGTTTGTTCCTTGTATATCAGTACTGAGATGGTGGAATCTGTGAGAGATGAGCCTTCATAGGAGGTTATACCTTCATGAATAGAATAATACTGCTCTACCATAGCAGGTTAGATCTCATAAGAGGAAATTCTCAAGAATGCTATGTTATGAACTGAGGCCACCACATCTTAGCCTTTTTTGCATGTGACCAGTTCATTTTCCCTTGTCTAGCATATCATGATGCAGCCAGGATTTTTCCAGTCATTTCAGTGCCATGCTATTTGTGCATTTCTGACGATAGAATCACATGCCACATAAACCTCTGTTGGCTATGCACAACTTGATGCTCTTTGGACAGGGGTGTTGTCACTTGGTGTTTATGTCTCCAGTGATATTACAGTCCTTGCCACACAGTAGGTATTGAATTAATGAACAAAGAAGAGTGAATGCTTCAATAAGATACATTTGTTCTAGTCTGATTTCTGACATTACCAGGAAAAGCCCTATTCTCAAGGAAGTAGTCATGGGAAAAAGATTTCCTTCTTCACCTTATGGGGTTTCATCCTCTCAAGATTCATTTTCTCCCTAATTAAGAGTAATGATTTTAATCCATGGTGACTACCATGCTTCACTCAGTCAGTTCCTTCTACTCTAGAAATGAGCGCTTTTTAATTCAGAAATCTGCCAGGCATTTTCCACATGCCATTAGTCAACTAAATAGAAATTGCTGCATTCACAGATCTATTTTCCTAGAAACATAAGAAATGACCTTTGTTCTTCTCATCTTCTCTTCCTTTTCTCCCTTTAATTTTGTAGTAGCTAAGTACACTGAGGTGAGGGATAAATTGCTGTCCTCCAGTCTTTATCAGAAATATGTGAACAAATAATCATCAAAAGGGCACATAAAACATTGAGTAGCTTTTGTTTAAATTTCCACATAAGTCTCAGGTTTTATCACATCATACAAGCCACTGACATAATGCTTTCTAAATTTGCTTAGCAGGAGAACAACATGAAAATTCCTTGAGCAGAAAAACAGCTGGTTTGCCAAATCCACACATTTGGCTGCACAACGGACTCTATTGGTAGCTTCAGGCTAGCAATATTTTTTTCCTGACATTTACATGCTGCTCTAGCCCAAGGTATCTGAAATGAAGTCTTTGCATAAACACAGCTAGAAAAGAACTTGGCTTCCAATTCTGGCTTTGAAAAGAAAATTCACAGTGATCCATGGAAATATGATAAGGTTGTGCCTTTTATCAGCACAAATTTGCTATGTAAGACCTATTGTTTTCCAGGGCATTATGTAAAATTTAATACACATAATCCATATTGTTTACCTTAATACCATTATTCACATTAGAGTATCATGTCTACCTTAGCTGCTTTGTACTGTGGAACCCACACAAACATTAAAACTGAGATAACGGGAGGAACACAGTTGCATATCAATTGTGTTACACTGACAGGGAGTCTCCCCTCTGCTCTTCTCAGACAAAGCAGTTTCATTCTGCAGATTTTTATAGGAAAATAAAAAAGCAGATTACTTTCCTGGGTCTTCAATTTTCCAACTGCTTGAAAGGCAGATTTCATCAAACTAATTAAAATTTCTTTGTGGCTAATGACTTCGAGGACTCAGTTAACTTCTAGAGAATACATAAACAGAATTTTAATTTTATCTGAGTTTCCTGAGCAATAGAATTATGTATGCATATTTGAAACCAAATAGGGGAATAGTATATGCTGTCGTACGGTTTTCATTCCATTTTCCAAACAATTGATTTTCAGTATTACCCTTAGGTCCCAGGGCAGAATGTGTAAATACTGTATAACAAAGTGAGACAGAAAACTAGCTAGCAAATATTTGCAATAGAGAGAAATGTTCTAGAGTGGTGAAAGCCTATGACATAAAAATTTGACAGTTGAAAAAAATCTATGACATCCATTCAAATCCAAAAGTTCTACAAAAGCAGAACCATTAGGACCATCATGAGACTTGTGGGAGACTCTGACACAAAAGACTTATCCTTGAAACTTTGGAACAGGAGCAGAAATGTAACTCAGCGTTACAGTATGTATTTAGCATGCACAAGGCCCTGGGTTCAATTTTCAGCAACAAATAAAACCACAAACATACACAGTAATTTTAAGTGCAACAATGAGGCCTTCTCTTCAATCATTGGAGAGTTAATTGCTGCTACTGTGCTATAAACTACACAGTAACCTTTGACATTTCCGTACATCACCATAACACCAGCCTCAAAATCAGGATTTTAGAATTAATAACTTGCTGCCATCTAATCCTGACATCTCATTTAAGTTTTACCAATTCTCTCAGTAATGCCCTTTAGAGCAAAAAATCTACTTCAAAATGAAAAGCCACATTTAGCTATGATGTCTCTTTTATGCCTTGAGTTTAGAGCAATACCTTTGTCCTTCCTGAATTCAGGACTAAAAAGAAGAATCGTTGGTCAGCTATTTTCAAAACTTCTACTCAGTTTCAGTCTGTTCAGTGGCAGGCACCTTGTAAGATTTAGGTGATGCATGTGCATTAAACTGATGCTGCTTTTTCTTTTAATATGATCTTTACATAACCTGTGATTTCTGTTTACCTTGTTCTATGTGATTATTTTGACCGCTTGATTTAGATTATATTTGCCAATTCTCTTCAATGAAAAATTACTCTTCTTCCTTTATAATTACTCATTACTTTATTGGGAATTAATTGGAAATTATACAAATAGCTCACTCTTCATAAAACTTTCAGTTTATTTAGTGGTATTTCTAGAGATGCATGAGCTTCCTATTTTATTCAGATTTTAATGTTTCATATTCATTTATTTTTATTCTATATTATGTTGGATTTGGCTAGTGGAAATTCCTGCTAACTCTGTACTCTTTTGATATATTCCTACCATTTGAGTGTTTTCTTGCTTTCTGTTGAAAAGATGCTCCAGGTTCATTTTGTGAGTTTTTTTGTTTGTTTGTTTGTTTGTTTTGTTTTAACCATCTCTACACAGAACCTGAGATCTACCTAGAAGACAAGACCTGTGTACAAATTGTGCTTCTTGTTATTTGTGAGTCGCCATCCCCAGGCCCTCCCAGGAAAAGAAATAACCAATGTTCATATTATATGCAACATATTTACTTATTTCCATATCCATTATATAAAATTGAGAATCATTAGTTCACAGCAGTACTGACCACTTCATCCCAATATCCTACAGTTCAATCTTCTTTCTTTCTCTTCTGCATTTTTATCTTTATTTCTCAGACAAGAGAGAAACCTGAGTCCCATTATTTTTAATTGATTTTCTGATTTTATCAATTTTGTGTATGTAATATACTATGCCTGCTTATCCCTCTTCTGTGCACGAATATTTTCTTCATCCATTTTAACTGGGACTCCACTGACTGGTGGGGATGCATGGATACGGTCATCCTCATCACATAAGTTGGTCCCTAGTAGCCACTCCAGGACATCCTTCTGCATGGATGCTCTCCTTCTGGCCATCAGAATACAATTTGCCCTCATGGAGTCGCCTCATACATATCTATCCTGCTGATCTCTGGGACCTTCCTACTGGCCCCTATTCCTTGCCTGTATTTTGGTCATAGATGTTTATTTTTCTCAACAGATTGAATATTGTAGAACAGACTAGATAAAGAGGTAAAGAAAAAGAAAGAGTCAGAAAAACACAGAGAGAAAAAAGCAATTAGGAAGAGCTAAAATGTTCAAGAAGTTCAATTTATTCCTGTTGTTACATATTTATATATTACCCACTTTAGTATTGCCATAATAAAATAAAAGAGGTATTTTATAAAGAAAAAACATTAGCTCATAGTTTTGGAGGTTGAAAATCAAACATCAGAATGCACCAAACGTCCTTTATTGTATCTTCTCATAGAAACAGTGATTGCAATGAAAAATTAAACAGTGATTCATTTTGAGCTAGGAATAAAGAGAACTGACTGTGGTCAAACTCAGGCTTTTATAACAATTCTCTCAAGAGAACTATGAAGAAGTCCCATGGGAACTATGCTCCCAGAACACCTCCCTAATAACCTAAGCACATCGACTGAGTCTGATGTCCTGAAGATTCCACCACCTCACTACAAAGCCACTCAGGGGCCCAGGCTTCTAATCATGTGCACCTTTGAGGGTTATTCAACATCTAAACCACAGCAGTTGACAATATGCACCACAATATCAGAAAATATTTGTATTGCAAACCTGTTACATACAAAATTTTTATAATCTAGGTTGCTGCCTGTGTTCTTAAAAAAAATCAAGTGTGTTTTTCATGAAATTGTAACACTAATGAGTAAAGAGTGTTTGATCTACTTGGATCACTCAGAGTACCATTATTTTGCCAAATCAGTAACATTCAAGTAGCTGATCTCAAGATGTATTTTAGTACACAGCCACAAAAATATATTGAAAGGCAATAGAATCTATTAAAATAGAATATTAAAAGACATTTTAATGCCCATAAATTTTGTAGCTGTCTGTCTCAATTAGTAGGAAATAATATTTCGTTTTTATAATACTGGTTAATTACAAATAAATATCACTTAATTTGCAACAATATGATTTATTCATCTTAAATAGTTTGTTATAAAAATAGCTTGCCATGTTAAAGCCATAACATAATAGAATATTTTATTTAGTATTTGTTAGAGATTTAAAATTATGAAGTCTTCTCATCCAAGTTTTATTTTGCTTTCAAAAGCAATTTTTTGGGAATTTTTTTTTTTTTTTTGGGAAAAGGAATTTTTTGCATGTTTTCATGAAGTATTTCATTGTATAATTATTTCATTGCTTTCTGAACTAAACAAATATAGGTGATTTATGACTATTTTTTCAATTTATTTATATATTGCTTATTTTTTATGAGTCTCTGAATGAGCAAAAAAGGAAAAATAATAAAATAGCTAGGGTGACCCCCACAATGAATATAATCATTATGTTCTGAAAATATGTGGTAATAAAAATAAAAGAATACATTTTAAAAATGTAAGGAAAATCAAAACTAAAAAAGTAAACAAAAATCAAAGAAGGAGAAATGTCATTTTTTCTTTAATTTTTAGACAGTTGATTTAAATAGGAGGATGAAATCAAAACTTTTGGGGTGAAATGATACCCTACTGTAATTGGTACAAACTTCAGAATGCCTTAATAAAGAGTTTATCAATCATAACCACATCTCAGAAAGTCAGAATCTTTACTATGATTTCATTCTCTTGGACTTGGAGAACTTTACTAAAAGCACACACATCCAAAGGTATTCTTAAGACAGTATTTGTTCCATTCTAGCTTATACTCAGCCCACAAAAGATCTCTCTTCTTTCAGAAACAAGTTAAAATGTGAGGTTTAGCCTGTTCCAAATGTGCTCTCAAAATTAAAATAGTGGTGAAGTTTTAATTTTTTTTTTAATTGGTACTAGGGATCAAACTCATGACTGCCTGCTTGCAAGGCAGGTACTTATGCCTCTGAGCTAAACCCCCAGCTCCTACAGTGGTGAAGTTTTACTACCCATAAATGTTTTCCAAGAGACCTGAAGAGTTTTCCTTTTTTTTTAATTTTTTTTTTTATTTTAAAGAGAATAAACAGAATAAAACCAATCAAAACAAACCAGTGTAAGAGATACAGGACTTCAAACCATAAAGAGATATAGAACTTCAAACCATGAAGAAGCCATTGAAGATATTTATTTATCTCAATCCTGTTCACAGTTACCTGGATTACTTTTTCATTTACAAAACATATCTCAGCATATCCTCTATGTTATGGCTCAATTCTAGATTTCCCCTCAAAATCTCATGCATTAATCGGTGGGAATTTTCAGAGCTCACTGGTTCTAGGGCATGTGACATTGGGCTTGTGATAAGGATATGTGATACTAAGCTAGTCCACTAATTGGTTTAGCTTAGTTCGAGGTGTAGATAATGGAAGCTTCCAATCAGGGTTTGGGTGGCGCTGATCAATAGGCCTATAGCTTGGTTGGAGTATAAAGGGATAGAGGGAAGGCAGGCTGGCTGCTGGTCTGCCATGCTAGGGACTGTTTTTCCTCTGTGATGCCCCTCTGCCACACTGCCCTGCCTTGGAACCAGCTCACTGAATGAACTAAATCCTTTATAACTCTGAGCCAAAATAAACGTTTTTTTTTTCCTTTAGCTTTTTGGTGTTGGGTATTTTGTCTCAGCAATAAAGAAAGTAAGATTTCCTAATAGGGCAAATGTCATTGATGAAGAGACAAAACAACACCTAACAAACCTCAGTATTTTTCTATAACCACCAAGAGGATAGTTGCTTTATCTATCTAGCATTCTTTTTGTGTATTAGTATAATTTTAATAAAGGGGATACTATAACCTCTCCCAAAGGTTTATATGCTGCAATTTAATACCCACTGTGACTGTTCATTCAGTGGTAGAAGTATTTCCACCATGATCTCTGGAGGTCTGGCTTTTTGGAGTGATTATGATTAGATAAGGTGATTCCAGTAGAACCCACAGGATTGAATACTGGTGACTTTGTAAGAAAATGGAGATCACACATACACACACACACCTAAGGGCACACACACACATGCACACACATGCATACCTCTTGTCTCTTATAATTTCATACACTGAGCTGCCTCATAATTCTGCCAGCCAGAAGGCCATTACAGAGTGTGAGCACTTAAAGCTATAGAATTGTGATGTAAATGAAGTTCTTATCTTTATAAAGTTACTTAGCCTCAGGTTGTTCTCCGCAGTAACACAAAATGGACTGATACATGTTTTGAATGTATTTCCCTATTGTTTCATTTTGAAGGGCTACTTTAAAATCAAAACCTTGAAGCTTATTTCCTTTCAATAACATTGCCCTGAATCTTCTGAATTTCCTGTGTAAATTAAAAGTTTAGCCATATCACATACTGCATTTATAACTGTACTGGTAATCTTTTGGTACATGAAAAATGAAGCACTGAGAAGCTGCTTAATAAAGCAATAGAAGTTTTGCAAATTCAGAAGTGGTTGAATATTTGAGGTGACTGGTTTTTGTGTATCCAGTGTACTTCAGTTATGATCACCCCCTCCTGGGGCCTACTGAGTCCTGGTTTTCTTATACGACTTGGCTCTTATCACCTTTTTCCATTTTATACTTTTTCAAAATCTGGGAAGGTTTATCACTTTATTTCCATTTTTCCTTACATCTTGCATGAAACACTTCTTGAATTTCACCAGTAATGTTTCATTCTCTTCAAACTTTCCTTTTTAAAAGTACAATCAGTTGGACCTTGATCATGTTAAGGATGTAAATGTATGACCGGGTGTTGCTCTACTGATGAAGGAAGTACAGAGACTGCTCTCAATATAGAAAGGGGTGCTAGTATTGATGTGTTAGGAGAACCAGCCTATGTAAGACAAGCTACTTCTAGCAGAGTCAACTTTACTACCAGTAATAATAGCCAGTTCAAGCAGAAAATGCTTTTTTACAGTTTTCTCATTCAACAAAACATATGGTTGTCAACTGAGACCATATGACCTGATTGCCTGGTCTCAAATTGAAAATGCAAAGTCAAAAAATAAGAAACATAAGGACAATATCACCAACTATCAAACAAATAAAATATTTGTTTAATAAATAAAGGGTGAAGGGTTTGGAACACAACTTGCCTACATTTAAATCCCAGCCAACACCAATGATAAATCAGATGCTATGGCAAACAGAAAGACCAACATGACACTCAAGACTTGGAGGCAGATTTATTTACACTGATGGACAGTGATTGGGATCATTCCCATCATGTCAGGCCCTGGTCTCTGGTGGTCTAGTGATTATATGGGATTAGCAAGCAGGCAGTACAGAGGCAGAATGGCTTGTCAGTTGGAGATTGGTTCTTACAACATGCATCATGGTGACCAGTCATTTCTAAGAAACAAAAGTAATCAGGACGTGAACTTACTTGGGTAACTAACAGATTGAAGTATACTAGCTGGAGGTGGAGGAGGGGGATTCTCTGCTAAGGTAAAGTTAGTTATCTTCTCGTGATTCAATTTATCATCTGTAAATCAGGGATTATAATGATACCTACTTCACAGCAGTACTAGAAGATTAAGGAAATAGAGTTTGTATAAGATCATTTCAGCACCATCTGCCCCATAGCAGGAATACAATGAGCATTAGCTATAACAATAGAAACACTTGAACTAAATAAACAATGTTATTTAATTTCATTTATCAATATGCCTAAATATGATAAAAATAATAATGATTATTTTACTTACTCTATTACACTGTCTTTTTGTTTGTTTGTCTTTTAAAAACAGGGTCTCACTGTACAGTGCAGCCTGGACTTGAATTCACTATGTAACCCAGGCTGATTTCAAACTCACAAGGATCCTCCTGCCTCAGAGTGCTGGGAGTACAAGCATGCACCACAATGCCTGGCTTTTGACACATTTTTAAAGTTTCTTTTTACTTACCAAAAGCAGCAGTAAACCAAGCAAATAACTCTTCTTTCAATGAAAAAGGCATTACAATGAAAACAATCCTAAGGAGGAAAATCACAGGTGAACCCATTTAACGTGCATTAATATCAGAATTGGTACTGAAAGGCCTAATTGTACAAATCTCCTTCCATGTGTATCACATTCGCAGGTGGCAATGTGACTCTAATTAGGTGGGACCTCGTGTGAAGCACTCAGATTTTCTGCTAAATTAAATTTGTGTCACTGTAGCAATGGGTGAAACACCAAGTCCTCATGCTTTATTTTGAAAGCTTCCTTTCTCTCAGTTGGTGGCCCAAAGAGTATTTTTATTTTATTTTTTTATTTTTTATTTTTTTTGTCTTTTTCTTTTTATCGGTACCAGGGATCGAACTCACGACCGCCTGCTTGAAAGGCAGGTGCTTATGCCACTGAGCTAAATCCCCAGCCCCAGAGTATTTTTATTTTTATAAACTAAATTATAATCAAAATATTAGGATGTTCAATAAAATGTTGGTGAATAAAATAAACAAAAATTTGATTGAAGAGATAAAGCAAATTTAAAGGATTTTGCCAAACATGTATTATTTCCTATGAGACTTGGGTAAATAAATATATCCTCCTATTGCTGCTGAGACCACTAAACTATTTTTCTCCTGACTGATGGATATTAATTATTTAATAATCATTTACATAACACAATCATTTTATGCTGTCAATAGAATTCATAGTCCCATTTTAAAGATTAGGAAACTAATGAGCCAGAATACAAAATTACTTGACCCAGAGATCCCATAGTATAAAATTCAGGCCCACTATCTCCATAGTATTTTTATGTTACAGTATTTTTCACTGCTATAGTTATGGTATTCTGGAGAAAAAAAGAAATTTTCTACTGTCCTTACTGAATTTTTCTCTTATTCTTTCTAACTGGACAAGTACTGTACACTGTCAAGTATGTCGTGTACGTTTATAAATGGTCGCATGTAAAATTTATAGCATGAGACAATGATGTTGTCTATTTGCTGTTCAATGATATGTGAAATCACCTAGCGCTCTTGGTCTGGTAGCTGAGACACAGGTGTTCACATTATAAAATAAATGGTGGCCGAGATTTAATGGGCATAAATCTGGTTAGCACTGGAAAGAGGGGACAAAAGGTGGAAGCACTATAAATTGGGTACTTTCACCCTTAGCAGAGGTTCCTGTTGTCTGGAGTCACAGGTTAGTGGAGTAAAATTTTTCCTTAGCTTTAACATGATTTTCTCTTTGTTCACATATGAACTCATAGTTATACAAAATGTGCAATAATTTGTTCCTATTTCAGAAATGTGAGCAATGGAGGATAGAATAACAGCTCTTAGAAACTATTAGTATGTGGTCAGACCTTAACAGATATGTTGGGAGTCCAAGCCCATTCATCTGTGTGTGCCTTTACAGCAATTACCACAACACTGGCAAATTTAGAGAAAAAGAGCCGTGATGCACGAGGAACCTGAGCATGTGAATGCATAGTGGCAGTCTTCTGCTTCAACCAAAGGGTTAAATCTGAAACTTTCTTGCCATGAATGTAAATTTTATTATCCATAAATACCCACATACAAAGAAAGGGGAAAGGGAGGAAACAGCCTTTTTAGTAAGAGCAATTTATTGGCATCGCTCAAGCCTGTTCTAGAATGTAAACTAGAACTTTTGTGAAATATCTTCCAGTACTTTTAAATCCAATCCTCATGTTCTTTCTGAGCTTATTTAGTTGCACACTGCTCCTGGGAAAACACCGTAGCAGGTTGTGAATGCATGTGTACATCCGTAATCCAAGTGATAGCAGTTTAATGTGAAATGTTTGACAAATATTGGCAGCCTTATTATTTACCAGAAGGCATTACTGCTTCTGGATCAAAAGGGGATAATTTATAAAGCAAACTGAGAAACAAAGGCTTCATTAGCTTGTTATTATTAAAATGTGGGAAACTATCTTTTTTTTTGTTTTGTTTTGTTTTTACATTTTAATATGATTCAAGGTTCCCATTCAGGGAAAAAAATTGTAATCAAGCTAGAAAAAGTGAGGATTAGCTAGTTCTATATGTACTTTATAAATTATTAAATGATACACTAGAAATGTGAAGATGTAATTCAGGATGGTCATTTATATATAAGTGTGCAATAAATTCATAGTTGGAAAAAATCTTTTAATGGACAAAGCCATAATTTATCCCTCTTTTAAATCTATTTTCACTGAATGGTATTATAAAAATATCTAATGCTTCTTAAGCATGATGGTCATACTATGTAAAAAGTTTGATAGGAACTAATTGATTTAATCCTTTGAACAACTCTATTTGATGGGTAATATCATTACCCTCACTTTTAAAGAGGGTAAAACTGAGGCATAGAGTAATTAAATAACTTGCCCAAGGTCACACAGAAATAATTATCAGAAGAAGGGTTAGAACCCTCCTGGTCTTACTCCAGTGTTCATTTTTAATTTCCAGGAAAATATGTTGTGCTTCAATAAATATTTAATGAGTTCAATTACTTTCTGAATGTGGAATGACAATTGTTAAACTCATTATTTATACTCCATTTAGGCTTCCAGCAATATAATAGTTTGAGATTTTAAGTTATATATTTGTACTATCATCCATGCAATGACTTCTCCAAGGCATAATAAAAAATAGTTGAACTTCATAAAAATGTTTAAGTTTCAGAAATTCATGAGAATAACAGAGAATGTTTACATTTGGCCAGACTCATTCTTTTTTGTTTTTCCACAAATAGTCAACTCATGAAAGAATGACTTGTTCTCCTTTAAGCTAAGGACTAGAATTTTATGCACATTAAGAAAAGTTGTGCCAGGAATTATGACATATAGCTATTATCCCAACATGCTTGGAGGCTGAGACAGGATTGCTAGTTTGATTTCAACTGGAGCAAGTTAGTGAGACACTGTGTGAAAATTTAAAACAAAAAGCAGAAAGAAAGAAAGAAAGAAAGAAAGAAAGAAAGAAAGAAAGAAAGAAAGAAAGAAAGAGAGAAAAAAAGAGAGAATGAAAGAGAAAGAAAGAAAGAAAGAAAGAAAGAAAGAAAAAAAGAAAGAAAGAAAGAAAGAAAGAAAGGCACTTGTAATATAGTATAGTGTGAAGGTCCTGGATTGAATTAGTGGTACTAGAAAAAAGGAAAAAGAAACAAAGGAAGAAAAGGAGAAAGGAAGGAGGGAAGGGTATAAAGGAAATGCTGAATTTTTAAGTGGGCAGTGGTACCCAATTTGACTGGCATTCAGAATGGATTCTGCTATGTTCATGGAAAAACCACAAACAGAATTTTCAACCCTAATTTTTGTTTCCATTTCCATGGTGAAGAGGCTCTAGAATACCTTATTTTGTTTCCTGAAACTCACCAGTGAACTCTGATCTAAGTCCCGTGTTGTGGTCAGGGTTTTCAAGGGGATAGATTTAATATAGGACACATAATTTATAGGATTATTTTATAATATTCACCCAAAGAATCGAATGAGGAAGAGTGCAAGCAATCTGTCCACACACTAGAGATCCAAAGAACCTGGCTGAGAGCCCACAGCAATGTCCTGCATAAGTCCAGCTGAAGACCTAGAGCCCATGACAGTGTCTTCCACAAGTGCATCTGGATGTCTAGAACTGGGGACCTGGCCAAGATCTTCAACTGCCTGCATGAAGAGTACAGAGAAAGCATGAGATAAGAAATAGAGACAAATTTATACATTCATGATGGGGAACTGGGAGGCCAGTGCCTCAGGATGAGTAGAGAATAAGATACTCCAGACCAATCACTATTTATTGTTTGTATACAGTGTAGAAGGACTAGTGGAAGATTCAGAGGTGGATGACTCAGCAGGTAATAGTTAATACAGGGATGACTCAAGAGGGTGGAAATGATCTTATACTAAGAAGAATCTTGCTCTGGAGTTAGAGTAGTTTTAGTTAGTCTTATTGGGTGGGAGAGGATGGCCCAACCTCAAAGTATCAAAAGGGTAACACTGTAATCCCAAGCCTCCAATGATCCCTTAGTAAGTATGCAAAATTAGCATGGTGAATTTGTGATCCCCAACAACCTAGATTCCATGACAGTGTCTCATGCGAGTCTGTTTCACAGATCTGCACTGGAAGACCCAAAGGTCAGTCAGAGGTGGAAGCTAGAAAGTCTGTACCAGTTGAAAGAAGGATCTGTGCCAGCAGGGTGAAGATCTGCAACTGGATCAGGAAGCAATGCTCAAGGTTAGGACCAGAGCTCTCCCTTAAAGAACCGCAGCGATCTGCTGTATCAGCGAGGACTTGAGCTCCTCTGAGGATGAAAGTAGTTGAATTCACAGCAGGAAACCCAGTTTGACAAGCTTCTCCAGGAGAATCAACAGCAAACCATCTTCCACAGCAGTAATCCTTTTATGCAGTTGGCAGTAATCCTTAACTGGGCCATCCACATCTAGCACCACACTGATTCAGTCCAGCTGGGTGTTACAAGTTGACCATTAGTTAATCCACCACAGATATAAATATCAGCCAGTCAGGAGTGAGCACTGTTGTTCAAGTGTACAGGAATGAGTTACAGGAGGGAAATTCCTCTGCTTCTAGCTCTCTCTTTGTTTCCTCAGAACAGTTTCATTTTGTATCAAAGGTTGTGACTTCCTGGTTTGTAATATTTTCTTCTTTCTTGAACAAAGCATCCCTTTTCCCTTGAACTCTTTTTTTTTTTTTTTTTTTTCAGTCAATTAATAAGATTCAAGAAAAAGCCTAAAGAAAGCTCTAGCCTTAACATCTGAAAGAAGTAATGTCAAATTGGGAATATAACTTGGAAGCCAGCTGTTCAGAACTCTCTCCCGGCCACACTGGATCACCGTCTGTGACAGATCCATTTAGCCAATTGTAAGCATGTTCTAACAGATGTGTTCCTTTCTTTGAACGTTCTGATTGTTTTAAAATAACTTAAATCAAGTCAAGTGTTTTTTTCTTCTAAGTCAGAGGTGAGGAACCTATAGCACACATGCCCATAGCTGGCTATTTTTTATTGAAACTTCTGAAAGGTTCGCTGTCATTGGTTTAGGTACTTTCTGTAGTGCGGAAACTCTAGAGTACTCCCAAGGTTCTAATCTTCTGGTATCAGGATCTCCCTCCTCCATGCAATCTCCTCCTCTTAAGTATGGGTAGGACTTCTAACCAAAAGAATCCAGCAAAAGTTGCTTCTGTAATTGGGTTACACAGACTTACTACTTCTATCTTGCTATGAAGTTTTCTTACTTGCTGGATTTTAATAAATAAAATTCCATGTTTTGAACAGCTGTGTATAGAGCCTGCATGGTGTCCTTCAACTATTATCTCACAAGAAGTGAACAGCTCAGTTGACAGATTGCAAAAAGCTGAATTTTCCCAACATACACTTTTATACATGAACTTGCAAGCATATTCATCCCTATTGAGCCTTGATATGAGACTTCAGTGTAGGTCAGTGGTTTCATCTGGCAAGATACTCTAAAATAGAGGACCCACTTAAACTCTGCATAGATTCCTGACTCAGAGAAATGATGGCTCAATAAATGTGGGTTGTTTATAGCCACTGTTTGCTGGTAGTAACTGTTATGTAGCATTAGATAGCTAGCAAATTACATATTATGGATTGAATGCTAATTCTTAAGAAGTTTCACAAAAATAAATAAAACTATATAAAGAACAAATTAAAACACATTATAGGATGTTGGAAAATAGATGTTTCTCAAATAGAAAAGAGATCAAGAATTGGAGGGAAGGAGCAGGAGAAGAAGAAAAAGAGATGCAAAAGGAATTGAGATGTATTACATTTATGTAACAATTCCTCACAAAGAGTGTAAACATTATGTTCTGCAAAGATGTACTAGTAGAAACAAATTGATAAAATTATATTATTATTATTGCTTCTACTGCAACAAAAGAAGTAGTAACTTATGGAATACCTAATATGTGATAGACATCTTCTTCCAGTTCTTCACAAAAATTATTTCATTAGTATTCACAACCACTTCATGAGAAAGGCATTATTTCCAGTTTAGGAACCCGAGAAATGAAGGACACAAATAAGTTGTTCAAAGTTACATACCTAGTGCAAAAAGGAACTGCAATGAAAACCCAGTCTATGCCATGCTTCAGTTTATTTCATTTGTAAAAGGAAAAGCAAAACTTAAAATTAACCCAGTTATGTGACATTATTGTAATATTTCTCTGTTGCGGACATGGCAATAGACCTCAGATGCCTGCTGGAATGGCAGTCACGTGACACGACTTTATGTGTTTGGACTTGGAAGTTTCACCTCTTGTACAGTCTTGTTCCCCCACAACTTCAATAGAGTAAACATTCCCAACACATCACTCTCTTGTACCATTTCACATGAAAAATGTTTTGAGTTATTTTTACTTTTTTTGTCATCTTTTTGTTTCCAAATTTTTGTTTCTTTTTGTGTCTTTTACAATGTGATATCTTAACCAAAATTATAAAATAGAAACATGACGTGGTAAACATAACAGAAGTAAAAGAACTTGCCCAAATCACAACTGAACTGACTTATTTACAGCATAAGTAAAGAAAGTGAACATGAATGTTATACTTTCATATGACTGATATGGATGTATAGGTTTTATAACTCTAAAAATGCAAATAAATGATAAATATTTTAATGTCTAAAATAATTTGAAATGATTTGTGTTAATTCAGAAGCAAAAATTTCAATATAGGCTCCAAGGTAAAAATAATACAGATTAAATGATTGATTTAAGAGCCAATTATATTTAGGTGATTATGAATTAAAGACTAGGAACATATGACTTAAAATATTATAACAAGCATACATTTATGAATAAATCTTGGAAAGAAGAGATTTTCTAAAACACATAAACTAACTTGAGTGATCTAGAAATATGAAATATTAAGAGCTTTACATAGAGTCTTACACAAGGAAGCCAGCACGGCATTCAGAAAAACACTCATAATGTTAAAGTCACATAGAAATAATAGGAAAAGTATTGAAAATAGGTAAGCATATGGTTTGACAAGGTAGAACAGCAAAGGAAAATGAAAAGGTGTATTAAAAAGTAAAAGCTTAAATTAATTGCACCAAATAAAATAAAAAGGACTGAAAAAATATGAGCCATCTGCTATTCATTAATGAGGACAAAAAGTTCTCCTCCCAGAACTTGAATCTGCTGATATAATTTGTCACATTTTTGTGAGCCTCAAAAGTATTGTCACCCTATATCTTATGCACAGAAAGACTGTCACTCCCTCCCCTGAGATACTTTTTTTTATTTGTTATCAAAAAGAAAGCTTAGAAAACAAGAATTCCGTGTTAATGAATCTTAAACCCCAAGGATTTCAGTTGATAAAGACTTTCCTTCATTATCAGCCTTGACAATTATCAATTGGAAAAAAAAATTGTAAATAAATTCTTAAATGTGATAATTGTAAATCATGTGATGAATTTTAAAAAATCATCATTTGAAAGATGGTTTCATAAAATATCTGCTATTAAATGCTGTTATTCATATATTCTCATTTTGAAAAGCCTTTCTTCAAAACTTTTTTTCTAGACATTTCATTTCAAAATGAAAGGAATGTAATGTCTCATCTAAAATATATGCAGACGATAATCTTCATTTATCAGAAAGCACAGATTTAAGCCATTTGCTCTATTTCAGTTTTCCTTGTGAGGCTGAAATATTCATCATACTAGTTAAGGTTTATATATCCCTGTAGCAAAGCAATTCATCACATCCTTACATCAGCTACTTTGATTATTAAAATATTGATGCAGAGATACTCTTAAGAGCATACCAAGCTGGTTTCTAATGAATTTTATTTATTATTTGACCTGTAGTATAGGAAAACTATATATAAAGACAAAAAATTATACAAAATGAGAAAATCTAGCACTAAATTAATTAAATTAGTGTGGACATATCTCATGCTAGAATTTGACACATTGTTAATATAATAAAAGCAACTATCAGGGAGTATTAGCACATTTTCCAGACTTGACCTACTGAAAACAATAATTTGGTGAAGTTCCAGAATCATTGGTTTAGTTCTGAACAGTAATTATAATTAAAAGAATATGTAGTGGAGGTAGGTTATAAACACTATTTTCCAAGGAGTTCTATCAGGTATCAGTGACTATTATTAAATATTCCTCTTTGTTTTCTGTGTGTGGTACTTCCTTTCTGAGAGTTTGTATATTGCTCTGGATTCAAAAATTCTGCAGTCTTATTGTAGAGACATTTCTCCATGAAAACTAATGATAACACAAGAAAGAATGTAATTAAATAGCCAGGTATAATGTAATAGAAAGGCCAAAGAAACATTGGAGAGTATCTGGGACCGGGCCAAGATTCCCAATTTTCCAAACAAGTGTACAGCAAATAAATGAGACAAATTCTATAATTTTAGGGCTCAAGAGGATCAAAATCCTCTAGCAGAGTTCAAGACTCTGGGGGCTGAGACAAAGAGCTTCTCTGGGCAGCCCATATTTATTAGGTTTAAAAAAAAAAAAAAAGGAGATGGTATACTGAGGAAAGGGTGGGATCTGAGCAGGACCTGGAGAGTTACCTTAAGGACTTCTCCAAGTGGTATTCTATGCTAATTTAAAAGAACTGTCTCCAAGATTACATTTGTGGTAGGAAATAGATAGCAGGAGTGAGATGCCTGTAGCTACAGACTCTAACTTGTTAATCAGGGCTGGAGCCAGGTGTCCTCGGCTGTGGCATTATCTTTGGGGTGTCTTTTTGTTTTCAGTTGGCCATGCCACAGCCCTGCATGTGTGATTCAATTTCCAACTTTAATGGCTCCAAAGAGAGGAGGCAAAATAACCTTCTCCTATAGGAGCCTAGCAGTACCCTGAGCAATGAGACAGAATTCAGGGGTGGCAGCGTGAGGAAAAGGAAGAAGGGTCCTCTCATAATCTGAAGGCCATTGGTTCCACCTTAAGGATGTGGGATTTAGTTCTCTGCTTCATTCTATTTATTGTTCTATGAAAAAAGGAATTAATGTTACCATGAATTTTTGGAATTTCAACATGGACGTCCTTTAAGTTAAAGACCTCAGTTTCAGTACTCAGACAATCAAAGCTTTGTGTATAACATTTTTAGTAATTTCTGTGTTACAGAAAATGAAAAGTTAAAAATTTCTGATGCACATGATAATGAGCCTCATGCTCTCATCATTAGGATCCTTTTCCTGGCTGGTCTTCAGCTACTCCTGTGACTCTTAGAGTGTGGTCTCTGGACCAGGAGCACCACCACTGGCTAAGGACATCTAGAGTTTTTGGAACCTTACACAAAGCTAACTGACAAAAAACTGGTAGTGAAGCCCTGCTTGTGGCAAGTGGCTGAAGCTGGAGATCATGGTGTACCTGAGGTGAGCCATAGAACAAGCTGTTCTGTGAGAATGTCTGAGAATGCGAGGTGCCCAAGAAGAATCAGTCAAACAAATTCCTAAGCAGAGGATTTCAAATGCCAATAACCTCGCAAGTATATAATAAATGCACTGTGGTCTTTGGGCAGTTCTTCTCAAACCAGGGGAAGAGGTTCTACCTGATCTGAGCTTTCTGCATTCTAACATTTATCTTCATTTTTTCATCCTTCACTGTACTCTGCCTAGGAATACTGAGAATTACATTAGGTACAGTTTCAATAAGCCTTTCAGATGGCTGGTTGTACATTTAAATTTGAGAACTCCTGACATAGAAGGTGGGTGATGTTAGACACTGCCATGGGAGTCTCCATATGGATCAAGAGAGTAGTGAGTCTATTTCTTCCCCTGCTACCTTCTTGCTGTGAGCCATGTTTTTTTCACAGTTTATGTGCTTCCACCATTTACACATCTTGTCAATCTAACATTGCCTCCCAGTTTCATTTCATTCAGGTTTCCAAAAACCTAACTTTCTGCCCTCCGTGTTCATGCTTCTGCTGGTTATGGCTTCCTGTTGCTGAATCTTAAACCTTAACATCAGTTTCTTTTATTTCCATCTACATATGAGTAATTATTTCTTTCTTTAAAGTGGCCTAAACTATCCACTGTGATTTTTTTCTGTTAATTCCCCCAGATGCTGTGCCAATAAAGGCAGTCTCAGAAGTTCAAAGACATCACAGATCAAAATACTGGGAAGAGGCCATCTTAGAGATTTCGGAATGTCAAGCACAACCAGCATCTCACCTAGTACATGCATCCACAATAATATGTTTGTATTTGAGTGTACACTATGTGTCCTGTGCATAAATGGGTGGAAACAAAATAAATGAAACCAAATAAAAACAGAGAGAAAAGGAGATCAAATAGGGGGAAAAAGAAGCAAGGAGTTTTTCTGGCAAAATAAAACAATATATCGCTAAAAAATCTCCTGGTTGTCACTTCAGATGTTAGAATATATTTATAGTAGCAATAATACAATCTGGTTTAAGGGCTCTTCTCTTTAAGGGATAAATGTGGGATTTATCAAGAATAAATCAACTGGAAACTAATGAACATGTTTTGCTTCCATGTTTTGTGATCTTTTTTGATCATCTATATTGTGATTATTTTTGTTTGTTTTGTTTTTAGTTTTTCTGTAGGAAAATCTCAGCGCTGGTCATAACTAATAGGTCACTTTCCCTAAGACACCCAGTGGCACAAAATGAATGTGGTAGCAGACTTAGAAAATATTTTTAAAAAGGCCCTCTTAAGTATGTGTTATATTCTACCTTAGGATCCAAGAATGGCAGTAAGTATACACAAACGATCTTGTAAGGTTTCTATAATCAAAGCTGACATACCTCCCCAGTAAGTACCACCAGTTCTTATAAAGGTCTTTTTCCCAAGACGGTTGAGCAAGATTGTTAAACTGTTTCATACATGAGGAATCTTGGAGCAGGCAAGAAGAGTCTTGGCCACAAACAACCAGCAGAAAATGAAGAGGAAAAAAAATTACTCAGTATTTGAAGAAATCATTTATAGCCTTCCACATATATTTTCTGAACAATGTATGTATTTATAAAAATCACTAGGACATTTACCTTCATTTTGCTCTACAAACATTTCTAACGATATATTTCTAAAATCTCTTAATTGTGCTTAAAATTTATGATGTAAAATTGATCAACTAAATTATTTTTACATGTGCAGTTCAGTGATTCCCTGTTATTCAACAGAGCTTCAGAAATTTAAATTTTATAACAGTGAAATCCTATACTTATTAAACAACTCATTTTCTCTTCCTCTACAATTGATTTGAAAGCATGTAATCTTTTAAATACATATTATACACTTTAATGTTTAACTTTATATCACATTATAAATAATACATCAGAATTAGTGTGATTTTAAGTAGATGTTTCTTTCTATTAAGATGTAGTTTTACAGTTTTTAACTTTAATTATATGAGACACAATATTTGGAGTAGTAAGCAAAGAAGCATTTCATAAGGGGCTGGGGATTTAGCTCAGCGGCTTAAGTGCCTTCCTTGCAACCAGGCAATCCTGAGTTCGATCCCCAGTACTGATAAAAACGAAAAAGACAAAAAAAAAAAAAAAAAAAAAAAAAGCATTTCATGAAGGCAAACAATTTGTGATACAGTTTAGATGACAAAAAATTAAAATAATGATAATAATTATACTGACTGTCATGCCAATATAAACGGTGAGAAATTTAAAAAAAACTACATCCTAGGGTTCTTTAGGTATACAATGAAATTGCATCTCTTAGATCCACTATTGAAAATTACAATTTAATATATCAAGAACAAGCTTTGGCCATCTATTTTAAAAATATTCTTATCTGCTCTAATCACCTGAGTCCACATAATCTAGTGATGATCTGCACAATCATCATTTGCCTTTCTCAGGTCTGCTTTGCAGACCTATAGAACTGAATTTCTGTTTAGGGCCTAAGAAGTTGAGATTCAGGCATACATTGACTCTATACAGACACTGAATGAAACCAAGAACATCAGCAAAATCTTCTAATGACTTCTCTATTTGTTAACAAGTACCTCTCAGGCCTTTCATGTCACCCTGGATAATTATTACTTGATTTTTCCAGTCTATATCTCATCCATTTATTTTTTTAAAATAATACAAATAAACTAAAACAGCAACCACAACAAAACCTGGCCTTTGAGATGTTCATTGTATAGATTCTAGAGTGAGGCTCCCAATTTTTTAAAATTTTAATTAAAGAAAGACTAAACAAAACAGAAAATGGGTAGAAATAATACATATGTTCAGAGAAAAAATAAACAGAAATAAATCACTAGTTGATGTTTACATACTGTCTTTTACAAATAGTTGTTCAAGATACAAAAGTGGAACATATAAAGTGGGAATTCAAACAGTGAGACTGCAAGCAGTTCTGTTCAACTATCCAACAAAAGCTTAGCAATATGGTTGTCCATCCTACACACTTAAACATACATGCAGTTATCCATATCTTCATTTATGTTGAGATTAAACAAAATAAGGAAGGCTAAAATCATTCGGAACAAAGAATAATAGTTTTGCTGGATTTCACTTCATGACACTCCAGGATCAGCACTGGGTACTGTAGTGACTTTTAAAAAAATTTTTATTTAAAGAAAGACTAAACAACACAGAAAATGAGTACAAATAATACACACTTTTTTTAAAAAGTAAGAAATTAGTAGTTGATGATTACAGATTGTCCTCTTACAAATTGTTATTCAAGATACTAAAGTGGAACACATAAAGTGGGGATTCAAAGAATGAGACTGCAACCAGTTCTGTTCAACTATCCAACTAAAACTTAGAAATATAGTTATCAATCCTATATACTTAAACATACATGCAGTTATCCATATCTTCAATATTTTGAGATTGAACAAACGAAGCATGGTTAATATCACTTTGAAAAAGAATAATACTATTGCTGGGTGTCACATTATGACACTCCAAGATCAGCATTGGGTACTTTAGTGTCTCTTTTTCTTCAGAGTTTTGTTCATTTCATCATGTGTCATAAGATCAGTTCTCATAAACTGTTTACAGGTTCTACACAAGCATAAGTCTTAACATGTATTTCTATCCTTTCTAGAGAAATAAAACAAAGCAAGACAAAACAAAACATGTTACTATCAACACATGAAATAAAAAAGACATATAAGACTGTTGTACAAGTAGTTTTACAATAGCTCCTGTGTTGTCTCTTGTTATCTTCAATAGAATTGGCTTTATCTTCAGACATACTATAATTGAATATATCAGTACATAACAGCATTAATAAAAATACAACTTTGTATATAGTATAATACTTCAAAAACAAGCAGTAATCAAATCAGAATGTGTATCATACTGAGCCTTGTCACCTTCAGTGTAGTTGCCTATACACTCCGACTTGGTACTACCAATCATATCAGTTTTGAATGAAATCTGTTAATACCAAACAGCAATCAAGCCAGATTTAACTAAGATCAGTCATGATAAAACAGTGTAAGTCATACAGGGCTCCAGATTAAGTTAATGAGAAATTATAGATGATTACTGGGCTGTATCCTGATGATTTGGGAAAGCTGTCTGTGCCCTCAAATCTAATGCAAGTAGACAAACTGGGACAGAATAAAATCTATCAAAAAAAAAAAAGGAGAATAAAATCTATCTAAGCAGAGTGGTGCAAGTAATGAGGTTTTAAAATCCTGATACACTATTAACAATATCTTCTGTCATCTTTTTTAAGACTCTACCTCCCATTTTATTCCCCAGGGTGCACTGTGCATTTTGGATCTCACCAAGACCCTTGTTTTTAAATTGAGGGGGGGGGCAATCTGCTATTTATCAAAGTGGTTCCAAACCCTCTCTCTCCTGGACTTGATCTCTAATTGTATTCCTTTACCTATTAAAGCCTGTCTTTCCAACCTATCCACAAATACTGGTCTAGTTGCTCCTATGGCTCCCTGGTTCTCTGTCACATAGAGCATTGTTTTCTCATATTTGATTTTCAGTTCATGTACTCTTTTTCATGTTAATTATATTTCTTATAAATAGCATCTTGTTTGACCCTGCCTCCTGATCTACTCCATATGTGGTTCTTTTTTTTTTTAATTTAGTGTATCAAGGCCATCTATATTAGAGATTATAATCAACCTTCTCTGCATCATTTCTGTTATGCTCTTTTTTTTTCCATCCATTGTCTGCTTATCCTCTTCATTCTCTTTTCTGCTCCGTTCATTGAGGCCTGTCTGCCATTCTTCCTGGAATCCTAGTCACTTTCTCTCTCTCTAGAATGCTGTACAGTATTTTCTGTAGAGTTGGATTGGTGGTTGCAAATTTCCCAAGTTCCTCTTTGTCTTGGAAGCATCTTGTTTCTCCATTAATTTCTAGAGATGGTTTTTCAGGATATATCAATCTGGCCTGGTGGTTATTTTCTTTCAGGGCTTGGAATATTTCACTCCAGGCTATTCTTGACTTGATGGTTTGTGTCAAGAAGTCTGCCATTATTATGATGTACCTTCCTTTATAGGTTATCTGTTTCTTGTCTCTAACAGCTTTTAATATTCTGTTTTTATGTTGAATTTCAGGGATCTTGATTATTATATGCCTGGGTGTAGCTCTGTTTGGTTGTAGGGGCTGGAGTGCTGTATGCCACATATATCAGAATATCATTTCCTTTTCCTATGTTTGGGAAGTTTTCCTTAATTATTTCTGTGAATAGCCTTTGTAATTCCTTTGTTTGTACTCCTGCTTCTTCATTCACATTCTTTATTCTCAAGTTATAGATCCTCTTGTCATCTCCTAGCCTTTACATTGTTACTACTTGTTTCCTTGTTATTTTTAAAAGTTTTCCCTTTCATAATCCCGCATTGCAAAACTGTCCTCCAGTTTGGATAGTCTATCCTTAGTTTCTTTCAAGAAGATTTGCCATCTTTCCATAGAATTTTTAATTTCCTGGTAATCTGTTTGAATCTGCTTCATGTATTCTATATTTTCTTTATATTGTTCATCAAATGGTTCTTTCCTTTGAGTTCCTCCCTTCTTCTGTCTGTGTCTGCTTGAGGGGTGCTTAGCATCTCTTTTATTAATCTTATATCTTGCTTTACTTGGCTAAATATTTCAGTTTTGAAATGGTCTGTGAGGTCCCAAAGATATCTCTTCATATCCACTGGTGCCGCTGCTATTGCATGTTTGTTGTTTTCATTCTCCTTTGTATTTACCTATCCTGGGTCAATGTTCTCAGGGTTGGGACCTAGGAACTTTTTGTTGTTGCTTCCTCTTCCCATCTTTTTGTTTCTTCCTGGAGGTCCCAGTTTCTTTCTTTGTTGGTTACAATTCTTCTGAAGCATGCTAGCTAGATGACCTTTCCCACTGCAGTGTGCTAGTGAGTTGCAAAGAGTGCCAGCCTATGCTCCTCCCCTCAGGATCAGTCAAGCTGCTGTGGCCCACACTGTATTACTGTGTGCCACCTCCCCTCCGGATCAGTCAAACTTCTGAGGCTTCACTGTGTTAGTGTGCTCTGCCACCATATTTCGGATAACCTATAGGGTCTCAGTCAGGTCGCGTGACCCAGGCCTAGTTCACTCCACCAATCCTGTTCAGGACGGGAACAACTGACTAAAGTCACTGCTTCCCCTTGTTCTTGCCAGTCCTGCCCAGTCCCAGAATGTGGTCCTCTGGAGACCCCCTTTCTGTGGAATGGCTCCACTCCTGTCACTCACCACAGGTCAATGCAGGCTCCCCACCAGCTCAGCTCTCTATTTGGCTGGCCAACCCCCAACCTCAGTGTGATGTGCCTCCAGTGAGTCAAAGTGGTGGGACTTTTGACAGCTCAGCAAGTTGCCTGCTGCAGCAGGAGTATTGAACCTTTAGCTGTTCAAATAATAGCACCGGGACTGTATGTTTGATTGGTTCTTCTCACCTTAGTGTCTTCTTGGGATGAGAGCATTCATCTCCATCTGTTTGGGGCTCCCCCTATTGTATTATATTGAATTCTAAGTTGACTATCTCAGGAGCCTCTGTAGCCAACTGTTATCTATCTGCCATCTTTGCTCCCTCTGCTCGAGGCTTCCAATTTTCCATCTTGTTACTCACACTAATTTTTGATCTTAGGCAAATTATTTAATATTAGGATAATTTCTGATGCACTATGTAATGGGTATGCCATGTCTAGTGCAGCTTCTGAAACTTCAGAGGCAGTATAGTAGATCATGAGTAAACCAACAGTCAAAATGAAGAAAACTGAGGTCAAGTGGAGCCCTCTCTCCTGATGGGAGAAAGGAACTGCCTGACACCTGCATCACATTTATTTATACAATCAACATATGAATAAGTCCATAGGAAGCTTAAGTGGTGGGTAGGATCTGGGACAGAAAGAATACCTAATTTTCAGCAGAACAGTGTGCCTTGGTGGCTTCATGGGTTCAAGAGAGGAAATGTCTCTATAATCTCAAACAAAGGTGAAGTCACAATGTGCATCAGCTCCCTGAGATATGCACACTTGTCACAGCCCTGCCAAACTCATGGGAGGCAGTGGACCCATCCTAAATACCTAACATATGAACAGCTTCACTCCTCAACAGGATCTGAGTGGCAAGATGCCCTTGTGCTTTGCCAGTCTTTTTAATAAGTTCCATAATCACTGTATAATATTTGTTAGTAGAAGCTCAGTGATTTGGTGAACTGCACTGCACTTGGAAGAAAATGACACCTATAACTCATTGTCGCTTAATTCTAGTTTGTACCGCCTATAGTCTTTCCCTGTCCAGTTTCCTTAAATTTTCTTTCTATCTAGATACAATTTCACTGACTATAAAGAAGCTCCTAGTAATAATATATCTGCAAACAAAATAATGTAAACAGAGAGGACCAGAAGTCTTTATAATATCAGATTCTTTTTGTAGGAACAGTATTGTTGAGATAACTTGTTCATCAAGGATATTAGTAACTTTCTCAGCACTGGAACACAATAACTGATACCCACAACTTATGGAACAAATGCTTAATTAGCTCTATGTTTACAGAAGGTGCAGTCCATGGTGGTCTGGCTTCGGGTAGAGACACATTGTGAAAGATCATGATAGAGGAAAACTGCTTAACCCCTTACAGCCAGGAAACAGAAAAAGAATAGCCATAGAGAAATATGCCCTCTAAAGGCACGCCCCCACTGGCTCATCTCCAAAGAGACCTGTCATGGTTTCTGTCAGTGGCCCCCAACCTCATGCAATTTCAGATGCAATCAAATCTAGTGTTTGTGATTGGTTTGTTGTCTAGCACTTAGATTGGTGGTGTGAGTGCTTCACCCACCCAGGGGTAGAGCCAGAATAATGATACGTTAGTAGAAAGAAGGTGTGTCTCTCTCCCGCCAGTTTGTGCCTTGCTGTTTGCAGCTGACCATAAAGGGCTGCCCTTCCATTCACTGTTTCCTAGGTGCCAGGCCATGCTGCACTGGAGCCACCTAAATATGGACTAAACTCTCCAACAACTGTAAGAAATAAACCTTTCCTTCTCTAACTTTGGGTGTCAGGTATTTTGTCTCAACAATGAGTAAAAAGTAGCTAAGGCAAGGCTGCACATCTCAAATATGCCACTTAATTCTGAACTCATGACTGTTGACAAGATTAGTCCCTTCAAAATAGAATCACCTTCCAAGAGCCCCACTCTGAACACATGAGACTTGGGTGGACATGTGAGATCCAAACAATGGCACCAAGGGTCACCAATAGTGTCTCTTCATTTTTTCAAGCATCTCCTTGTACTTTGCCTCACTTATTATCATAGCTGTATTGACTACATGAACTAGAAAATTTCTCTAAACTCAGTCATCATGATCCCATCTATAATAAATAATCACCAAATCTACACCAAGTAGAATCACACTAAGAGTAACTGTATAGCAATGAGATACATCACCCATGATTTCCATAAGTACATAGTTAATGTATTTCACTCTTCAATTCTGAACATAAAAGGCACATTCTCTAGAAAGTTTCTGCAACTATCTACCCCAGTCTACTTAAATATACTTAAAGAACTTTATGCCTTTTATTGACTTCATTATTTGTATTATTTATATTATTTATTCTACTTGTGTCTTTCCCATTAAATTGCCAAGTTGTATGTACTATCTAGTTTACCTCTATGTCTCTGTCTCTCAGAAACACACTTTTTCATAGTGCTGGGTATTGAATCTCCAGCCTTCTGGATGTTAGGCAAGTGCACTGCCACTGAACCACAGGCCTAGCCTACTTATATTGAGTATAATTGTGAGTTCCCCAGTATCCAAAGCATCCTTTGCTTCTTATACAGTGTCAGTATATTCAAGTTTCTTATAATTATTTTTCTTTGATTTTTATTGCTATTTAATGTTCATAAGCCTTATCTCTAGATTCATTAGGTAAGACAATTCAGATTGTGGTTAATTTTATGTGAAATATGATCTTAATTCAGGGAACTCTTATTGAATGTTACTTCTGAAAGCTCCAGTGGTTTTGGCTATTAAACTGTAATCTCAGTTAAACATCTTACTCTCTAGCATGGAAACCTTGCTTTGGGAAGATCCAAACAGAATGAATATAAATCCTAATAAAATATTTTCAGGGGACTCGTTAGTCCAGCTCTCTTGCCTTGCTTAAATTTAGTGTGCCTGTTAATTCCTTCTTTTACAGTTTTAAAGGTATCTATAGACTCATCTTAAACTATCTACTTTTGCTGTGTACCACCCTCAAAATTCTTCAAGGTTTATGTCCTGGATTTAAACAGCACATTTTCGTAAGGCAATAATTTCAATAAAGATGTGTGATTTTTCAAACACTTCATATTGTCCTCTTTTAAGAACTTTCTGATTAAAAATAAGAACATGACTATGGTTATCCTTTGTGAATATACCATGTTGTATTTTATGCAAGGTTTCACTTTTGTTTATTGAAAATTAAACATTAACAGTAGCAATTAATATTTACTAAACACTGGTTAAGCATGTGGAATGATTTGAACACTATATTATTAATGCATAAACTCATAATAATTCCATAATGTATTAGTGTTCCTATTTAAAAGTGAGGAAAATAAGCACCATTATAGGTAGAATTCATCCAATATGAATTCATTCTATGTAAATAAACAGGAATTAAACATCAATTCTTTTTGGATCCAGCAATCATGTATTTTAAATATGTACAAATTATTTAAGGGTAAAAATTACAATAAATGTTTTACCTAAATCTTTTACAAATTCTGAAACATACTGAAGTGGTATTAACTGAGTAAGGATAGACTTACTGTGAACAGAGAAGTTGTACTCACTGACAAGTTGTGGTGTCTATGGAATCTTTCCATAAAATGGAATAAAACAGTTTCAGACCTTTTATACTATGTTTATGGAGTGCTTGATATTGCCTGTGAGTTGACATTTCTTTCAAATCATATTCTGAATTTAAGATACTAAGACCATAGACAAATGCAGTGGTCATTAGGGAGAATGGACCTTTTTCCTCCTTCTTCTGTCCCAAAAATTATAGGTTAAAATGAATGTAAACTGAAGGAAATAGATAACTTTTCCTTGTAATGAGGTAAAACAGCAATCTAGGAAAATAATTGCATGAGCTATCCTGTGTATACATTAAGCATTTTGCTATGTGAAAAAAAGAAAACACCTAGAAATAAATCAGGAAATTATGAGCAACAAAATATTTAATATGCATTTGTTTCAAATACATTTTATTCATAGAGAAGAAGAAGATGAAGAAGAAGAGGAAGAGGAAGATGAAGAGGAAAATGAAGAGGAAGAAACTACAACAAAACTTTAAAGCACGTCAATCAGGGGGTAACAATGGCACATACATTATGCATTGTCATCCCCAAATCATTCACCCAGGGCACAAGACAACTGCCTTCAATTGTCCAAACAGTACCAGCACAAACCTTTCTCTTCAGTGAACTCAGAAAAATCAGTATAACTGTCCTAACTATTTATTGTATGCATATACATATGTTTTTCCATTAGGGAACAATACAGTGTTTACACACGTATGTCTCATGTATTTCACTAATAAGAGTATATTCTCAAGGTTCATCCATTTACGTTTAAAAATATCCAGCTTATCGAAATATTTAGAATTAGAAGTTACAATGCTTAAGAATCTGTTTGGCCACATAAAGAAGAAAAATCAACCACAAATATATCAAAACAGTTATTGTAAAGTGTTAACAACATAAGGGTTACTCAAAGAGCATTTTGAATGATGAATTTCTGTTTCCCATCCCTACTGTTTATGATGGACTTGTTCTCTTTCTGGGACAGCACTTAGGTATTTTTATTAAACTTTCCTAGATATTCTCATGTCACATTAGTTATGTTTTATTGGTCCAAAACTTAGCATTGCAAAAGAACAAATATTTATTGTTTTATATACTTTTCAGGTAAAAAAAAAAAAAAAATCCTGGTGCAACTTAGTCAGCTATCTCTGGCTTAGGCTTTTCTGAAGGCTTGTGCCTAAATATCACCACAAAGCCAAACTGTGGGAGGATGATCTCTTTCTGAGTCCACTCATGTGGCTGTTGAATAGTCTCAGTCACTCCGGGCTGTTGTTCAGCAGCACAACTGGTTTTGCATATGAGTTTCTCTATACCCATAACGTCATTCCCAACATAGTAATTGGTTCCTCTTAAAGATGGCAAGCTAGTGAACTGATGAGGGCATTAAAATGGAACACACTGTCATTTGCAAATGAATGTGGGAAGGGAATTACTTTCAACATGTGAAGCAAGTCACCAGGTCTAACTCATCCTTTGAGGGAGGCTACTACGGAAGGACTAGAACACCAGTAAGTAGGGATCATTGAAGGGCATCTTAAGAGCTTGCATGCCACAGCTAAAATGTGAAATGGTTTAAATGAAGAGAGGTCTGCTTTTCTCACAACATGAGAAAGGCCACTGCAGTAGCTTCACATTTCCATGGGAGCTAAGATAGGAGGTGAATGCCAGACATCAGTTGGCATTGGAGGGCAGGAAGCAGGGAGGGGGAGGCCAGCTGTGCCTCTCCTTTTTATTAAGAAAACAAATGTTTTCTCATAAATCTTTCCAGAAGACTTCTGTTTATGCCACACAGTCACTTGGGTCCGCCCCTAACTAGAAGTGAGAGAGAAGGTAGCTAGCTGTTAATCTCCAGTCTCATTGTAGAAGCAGCACAGGATCAGGGCTGTGCATTAACACCACTTGCCAACAGTGCCTCCACTGCTTTGCATCTTATTCTTTGCCTTATCTAAATTTAACTTTGTAAGTCAAAGGATTAATTAATGCTAGGGTACTAAAATTAACTTAAAACTAGTTTGAAGATCATATTTCCCACAGCTGCAAACTTATTACAGCTCACTCATGAACAAGACAGATGTGAACACCTTTGAGCAAGTTAGAGCTGTCATCCAATTTACATACTTAGAATTACAGAAAAATGCTTGGATCTCTATCTTCAGCTTTATTTACTCACTTTTAATTCACAATACTAACACGATTGATGATTAATTCATTCCAAAGCTTATGAAAATTTACTTGCTTCCATTTGTTTCCATAGGTCCCATGAACGTTTTAGCATTCTTAAGGGGTTTGTAATCTGGTTCCAGATAATCTGGGGTCCCATAATCTGGTCTTGCTCCCTTCTTTGCATTCTTCTTTCCAGCACCTCAGGCCCAATAAGCACATCATTCTCTTCTCCGGCTCCCAGCTTCTTCCCTGACTGCACTGTGCTTCCTGATTGATCCCTCAAGGTCTCCTTCACGTCACGCCATCTCACAGAGAGGAGGGCATGTGCAGAGGTTGCATATTAAATACATGAAAGTAGCAGAAGCAACATGGGATATGCTTCACCTTTTCTTAACATTTGCTCTATTATTTGCAAAAAAATTTCTTTGTTTTCTAATTTCAAGAGAGACACAATAATCCATTCACAGTCACCATAGCCATATGAGATGCCTACAGCACTGTCATATCTAAAATTCCTGGTTTTTCAGGATCGGCGAGAAATCTAGATTTTGGTGGGAAGTGTCCCATCATAAAATCACATATATTTATATCTTTACTTTTATTTTCATGGGGGTATGTAACGCTGTACATGCCATATTACCTATATCTGTAGTCTGGAGCCTGCTTGCTGGCTGTAAGTTTGAAGTGTAGACAAACTGTTTTCCTTCTAGAAGTCTTTCTTAAATGCTCAAATTTCATTACTCTCTAGGAAAGATACGGCTGACCTCCAAAATAGCATTTTTATACACTGTTTTTACAAATCCAGTTTTTATGTAGTCCTTCCTTGGACCTGGATATCTGAGGTCAAAATCTGCCCATTATGACAATGAAGTCAATCACATAGTTGATATTCTGTGAGTGCTAGTTCCATTAATTCATCCACAGTGAATAAATTGACTTAATAAAGAATTGTAGCTGATGAGGAATGGGCATGACCTAATTAGAGAGTAATGAGGCTTTGATTAGCAACTGAATATTTTAAGGAGAAACAGCCTTGTCAGACTCTGTGAACTGAAGTTTTGAAAAGTAACCCAAGTCCATTAATTTAACAACTATGTGTTGAAGGCCATAGTGAGTCAAATACGGTGAGAGTACAGTAAACAAAACAAAACAAAACAAAACAAACAAAAAAAAAAACCAGAAAATAAAAACAGTAATAGGAGCTCTGATTTGGATAGGTATTGAAATGTAATTCCTAGTGTGATATGCTGAGGGAATGGATACTTAATCCACCTATGGTATCTGGGGCCAGGGCCCTTGGAAAGTGATTGGGATTTGATGTTGCTATGGTACAGCTTCCGTGATTGAATTTTGGTGGCTTTATAAGAAGAAAGAGAGAAATCATGCAGACACACATATCTATACGCACCTGTCTCTTGCTGTGTGATGCATTGTCCTGCCTCTGGACTCTATCTAATGAGATAGACAATTCTTTTTAAGGAAACAAGAGACAACGTTGATAACCATTGTTGATAACCTTGTACTCTGTTCTACATCACGTGCTATGTCTATCCTTGGTTTTGACTGACAGCTTTGTTTTGCCATATTTGACTTTATTCTCTCCCCCCCCCAAAAAAAAGTAATAAGAACTAAGGAGTAATAAAATCCAAAATGTGTAAATTTTGTTGTAAAAAAGAGAGGGAGGGAAAAAAATAAGAGCTCTAACAGATATAACAGCAAGTGTGTTTAGGGGTGTTAAATAGCTGACTATATTAATGTTTTTGGATCATTGAACACAGCTGTTTGCAGTCTCTCTGTTTGAATGTCCACTTTGTATTCTTTGATACTGTGATTTGAGCAACTATTTCCAAGATGATAATATGTGGTCTATTAACAGGTGATTTCTTACTGCTATGTTTTTTTTTTTTTCTTTGTAGTTCTGTATTATGTGTACCTTTACACCGCTTTGTTTTGTTTTGTGTTTTTCTCTTTTTCCTCTTAAATAAAATAAAATTAAATTAAATTTAAAAAAAAAAGAAAGTCATTACTTGATGAAGCCTTGCACTCCAGAATGGTAGCAAAAATAAATCACTTTTCTTACATAAAGTAGTCTATCTTACATATTGTATTATAATAATGAAAAACAGACTAATAAACTGAAGGAAAAAGATAAGTAAAATCTACAAAGAGTCAGTTTTTATTTTCAATTATTATAATGCATGATTTCAAGAAAAAAGAATTTGGAATTGAGAGGAATATTATACAGAATATGAGAAATAGGATATAGGTAAAATAAGTGGACTGGTCACATTAGGTCTCCATGAGCAAAAAACATTTAAATAAAATAACGAAAGAACGAGAAAGTCATCCATATGTGTAACTGGGCAGGCAGCGCCTCTGATAGAAACAGCAAGTTCTGCTCCTCAGGATGCTTACTCAAGGCACAGAATGGGAGCCAGTGTGGCTAGGCAGATGAGAATCAGAGTGAAATCAAAGATTTGAGTCACAAACAATAGCAGGGCAGGGGGAAGAGGCCATGGCTATCTCTTAACAACTTCAACTTTGAAGCCAAGTCGCACGGAAGCCAGTGGAGGAGCAGAAGCGTGACATGATCTGACATATTTTAATGTATTCTTCAGAGGATTTTATAGGGATTAAGCTGAATGGAGACAAAGGGAGCAAGATGACCATTTAAACAGTGATGGAAAAAATACAGGCAACTGTGATAGCGACTTGGACCCGTGTTGTTCTTGAAAAGTAAATAAACTGCTAGCCAACCAGAATTTAGCTTCATCGCATTGCTAAAGTAAGTCACATGCATTCCTTGCAAAGTAACAGGGTCGCAACTGATCAATTAGTTTAGCTCAATAGTATTTTCCATGTGCTCCTTCTGACTGCAGTACCACCACCATGATAATGGAGTTGCCTCTTCAATCATTTCTGTTACACACCATAAAGGCCGCTGGGGAACTGTCTGATTTTCTCCTATAATCTGCTCTCCACTAAGAAGCGAGGGCAATCTGTGCATAATGGAAATCTGATTGTGCTCCCTCTATTTTAAGTAGTTTAATATCTTCTCATTTCATGTAGAATAAAACAAAATTCCATATCAAGGCCCACAGCACATTATTAGTCTGGAGTCTCACTATGATGCTAAATCTTCACCATCTGGTTGACAGCAAAACTCTGTTTACTTCCTTTTAAGTGGCAAGCTCCCTTCGCTTCAGAGATGCACCAGTTTATGCATGCCTGAGCTTCTTTTCAACACTTCTTCAACTTGTTTTAACTTTTCATATTATATAGGCTCAGTTCTATGTACTACCTTTTTCTAGGACTCTTTTTTAAAGATTTCTAATTATTACGTACTCCTCTAGTTCTGCTGACACTTGTCCCTCTCTTTCATTACATGTCACAGATTTTTTGTACATGTGTGTGATGTTTTGATTAATTTCACCGATCTCCATTCACTTTTCAACCTCTCTTTTCCGAAATGTGGGCCACATCTGATTGTCTTCGTAATTTACTACAAGCATTAAATACCACATGTAGTATATATATTTTGCATGAATGAATAGATAGATGGATGGATGCATAATCTGATTGGCATGGAATTTGAGCATTATTCATCTTGCTATCTCTTACTGCAGTTTATATTGGAAGCATGAATAAAAGCAATTGGAAGTGTTGATTGTCCAAAATGAGCTGCTGTAAAGCCAGGTCACAAGGGCAGCCATTTTGTCCAGTCTGTGAATAAATAGTTATAGTTTGAATAATGGCAATTAAAGCAAGAATTTAACTGGTGAATCACATTGACCATCACTTGAGTAAACTGGTGGATTGTATCTATGTGTGTTTCTCATTGGAAGCCTGGCGGGTAATGCTTCTGTTTGCCTGCTTTCTGGTTAGCACAATCTGTTAGCCCCAAATCAAAAGATCATTATTTTTCATCAGTATCCCATGTCCTTGACTTTCCTCAACTTTTTTCCACATTTTCATTTTAAGAAAGTGATTTACACTCAAGATTGATTCAATGTCATTTTTGTAAGTGCTTGCCTTTAAAAATATTCCAGAGGTTTAAGTAAAGCCCTGTAATAATTTTATAAAGTCATATTATTTCTTTTTCTTACAAAACCAAATCAATGCCATTGTACATGTTTTGAATTCACATATGCAAAGTTTAAATATGTTACCCAAAGGGCTGCATAAGTCTACCCAAATTTTGCAACCTCAAAGACATTCTGTCAATGTTTGATAACCTAACTCAAGAATGTCTTTTTTTAAAGTCACTATTCATAAATCCTACCTCTTAATTTTCCCATAAACAAGCTGGTGCATTTGCTATCAAGCAATGCAATTGTACATTTTTATGGAACATTATTGGTCATTATTAAAACCAAGGTAATAAACTGCAAAGACAGTTGATGCTGATAAACCTTAGAACAATAAATAAAAGAACAAAGAAGAAAATAATGTGCATCTGCGAAAGGGAAAGATATGCTGAATACTGATTAGGAAAGGGTTCTGGGAGTTGAAGAAAATCTCTAAACCACGGGGCTTAATGTGCAACTGCTGAGAAAGGGCACAGGGAATGCTAGATCTTATGAGTGGGGGAAGCAATATAAATCAGATATAGCGTCATTAATCTAAGCTTGAGTGTTAATGTCACCTAAAGAATTGTTCTCTACTTTGCTTCTGGTCAAAAAAGGATCAGAGAGTCCATTTAATGTTCACGGTGTGCAGTAAAGAGGTACCTACAGGAATTTAATAGTGTGAGGTTGGCAAATAGGAAAAAAAAAAAATAAAACATAAGAAAGATTCATAGCCTGGTAGTAAACTTAGAGGAAGATACGTGTCACTCCTCTTTCTTTTTCTTGGGCCTTTGGAAGTTAAATAAACAAGAAATACTGAGTTTATATAAAAACTGCACCACAGGCCAATTGAACTAGATTCAATGGAGATGTCTAAAAGAAAATCCTCAGATAGCTTACCGGTCAGTTTATCCAATCTTTCCCTACAGGATACTTTGCTGTTTCCTTTAAGGAGTGTTTTTTGGGCTTTCTCCTTTATTTTATCTGTCCTCCTACTAGTAATTTTCTATTAAATATAGTAAATATATTACATCTAGTTAATATAGAATAGTTGGCACTATGCTTGCTCTGTGCTTAATGCTCATTTTTTATGCAATGTTCAAACAATTATCTGTTCTTAAATATTTCTTAATGTCATTTGAGTACATTCTGGCTATTATTTCAATATGCTATAGTATAGAACTGTGAATTTTAAAGCTGAGAAAAAGCATCTTCTGACAACCTGATTTACAGATACAGAAAAGGAAAAACCTCAAAACCTAATTCAAATACGATAGTTGATGTTTCTGCCAATACCTCTCTGATATTTTTCCTAATGCCTTGGATTCAGTCCTTATTTTGGATGCTGTGAATAGACGAGACAAAGAATCTAGATTCTCTCAGGTTTGTCTTTAAAGTACTTTCCCAAATAAATCACAGCATCCTTGCATCAGTTGTTCACGGTTTCCACATCTAAATTCATAGGAGTCCTAAGTTCCTTGCCTTACTCTGAAGACCTATCATCCTTGACAGCCTCTCTTCCTATCTACACCTCCCTAAGGCATCCCTCCACTTCAGCTGGCCCAGCCTTCTCCAGGTGGAGTAAATAGGTTACCGAAGTGTCTGTCAGTGTGCACTGTTTAGGTGTCACACTGTTGGAATACCTTCTGTCTTACATGAATTCTGTCCACCCTCAATCCAACATAATTTGCTTGAAAAACTGGTTTAAAATACAAGAAAACTCCAGAAAGATTTATGCACTGACCCATGTGGGTCCACTGCATGCATATGTGTGCATGCTCTTAATGTATGTGCATATCTTCTCTGAATTACTTTTGTGAGTATATATTTTCTGAATTAGTTTTACACCAGAATAACCTCTACCACCCGTTTAAAGAAAAATCTTCTTAGGAGTGTAAGTTCTAACAAAAAATGAAAATTAAATTAATTTTTATCTTTGAATTCTTCCTGCTTGTAGAAAAATAGGAATTATTTTAATATAATATAAATTGAATTTATTTATAAATATGAATGGAAATGCTTGGGATTTTATGTTTGGGACAGCAGATGTAAAATAAGTTTCAACCTCTGGACTACTTGACGTATATATAATGTATATATTCAGAGCCAGATTAATGGGTCACCATTATCTCCTATTCTTAGAATTTATAGCATATAAGCTTTTCCTAGAGTCTTTAAAATGTGTTTGCAGTTTGCCCATATTGTGCAAAATATCATAGTCCTGGATATAGTGGTATGGGGTGCATTGAAAACAGTGTACCCAACATTTATAGCCAAATAAAAAATGGCCTTTAGAATTTCAGGTATCAATGCGTTTATATGCAAAAAAGGAACAATTGTATTCCATCTGAAAACAAATTTGAAGGGTTACATTTATTAACTGCTTTAATTTTTTTTTTTTTTTTTTTTTTGACACAAGGTCTCTCTGTGATATCCAGGTTGGTCTGGAACTCACATCAGTCCTCCTGCTTCAATCTCCTGAGTGCTGGAATTCCAAGAGTGTGCAAAGTTTAAATTTTTAAAAGTATAATAATTTTAAATATTATGAGCTAGTAGGAGCTGGGCATGGTGGCTCATGCCTGTAATCTCAATACTCAGGAGGCTGAGGCAGGAGGATTGGTGTAAGTTTGAGACCAGCCTGGGCTAAGAAGTGAGCTCAAGGCCAGCCTGAACTGCATAGTGAAACCTTGTCTCAAAAAGACAAAGAAAAAAAATATGAGCTAGTGTGTGAATATAGCAATTTATTCATTCTTTTATTTTGAATCAGAATTTATTTTTGAAGCTCACCATAACGATACGCAAGTCGATCCTTGCCAAGTGATTGAGGATGAGTTGTTACCAACTTTAGCCTTACAAATAAAACATTAGTTTCAAATGAACACTGAGATGATAAACTATAAGACACCTCTTTGAAAAAATCTAGAGGCAATTCTTATTAACATTTATATCTGATATTAGGGAATATTTGTCACAGTTTGAAAGTAGACCTTTTAATGTATTAAAGGTCTTTCTATTAAAGGTTTATGTATTAAAGGTTAATGTTTTAAAGGTTTAAATAGTAGCTATGAAATAAAATTGATCATTCTAAACCAAGCATGATGGTGCATGCCTATAATCCCAGCACTTGGGAGGCTGAGGCAAGAGGATCTCTGTGAATTCAGGGCCAGCCTGGGCTACATAAACAAGCTCAGTACCAGCCAGAATTGCAAAGTGAGAACTCCCATCTCAAAAAAAGAAAAAAAATCATCATTTAAATCTCAGAAAAATGAATTTTTATTTTTATATACAACAGCTTTTTGGCATATTTTATACTACAGGAATATCACTTGATTACATTAATGTGCTCATTACTTTGATTTATAGCTAGTATTGTATTTTTAGGTTTATGTTTTGAATTTAAGCTAAAATAAAACATTTCACTTCTTTCCAGTTGTAACTTCAAATTTGTATGTGTTCTGATATCGGAATGGCAAGTTTCTAATTTACAGAGCACTATAAAGCACACGTATAAAATATAAAGAATTTCAATAATTAAAGGGGAATCTTTTCCTTAAGCAAATTAAATAAATCATATCCAAATCCAGTTTTATTCAGCAAGTAGAAGCATCATAAAATACCACTATGAAAATTGGTGATCTAAATTTAATCTCTGCTCAATAATTTTGTATTTGTGTTTCGTTGGATGAGATTTATTTCTCTCAGCTTCATTTTCTTCTAGAAAGTGTGGGAAATCTAAACTTTTCTCACACTGGCTCACTATGTGCTGCATATGTTAGGTTCTCAGCATGTAGATGCTATAATTTTTTCTATTCCATGCAAATTTACCCTTTGGTAATATTTGTTTCACCTTTGTTTGTATGCATTTCCTTATAGTTCTGTATTGTGTACACATTACTGTGCATTTGACTCTAACTTACAGTACAAACTGTATTTTTTAAATTATATCTGTTATTTAATATATTGCTAATATAATCATTATATATTACTAATATATTACTAAATATATATTACTAATATATTACAAAATACTGATTATTACAGTTTAATAATTTTTGCTCCCTTCCTTGAAATGAGAAAGTTGATAGTCAATTATGATTTATTGAATTCATGAATAACTAATTAAAATTTGTATGTGAATTATGATTGAATTCAAATGGTACTTTATGTAGGTCTCGTAGTTTTAGGTTTCTCCTCTTCTCCTTGGAAAGCATTCAACCTTTTCCTGGACCATGAATGGATTTTGAGCTAGGTGGGCCAAGTGTTATATAAATTTTGCCTAAGCATTGTTGCCCACTGATTGATATGTTTTGAAATTTTGTTGTAGTTTTTTTTCATTCATATTCATTTTATTTTCTTTTTATGCTTGAATAAAATGGATTTGAAAAAAAAAAAAATTCTGCCTGAGGTCAGAATGTCAGGAATAAGTGTTTGAACCAAACCAATGTCATTCAGGGATATCCCACATGGACTTAGCAATGCACTTAACAAAAATGCCAATAGAGTTACCCTGATCTATAAAATACAGAGAATAGTATACCTACTTTATAAAGTTTTTTAATTAGTAAATTACTTTTAAAGAATTCAGAAATGTCTTGTAACAAAGTAAGTTCTTGGTTAATTTTATAGTTAAAAACTAGCTATTATAATTATTGTCATTGCTTACTGGTATCATCTTTCTACAATACCAAGGATGGTGGAGAAAGTATGGAGCTTTCAGTGGAGAGATTTTTGTAAAGCTTGCATAGGAAATGTCTGAACCAAAAATGAAACCATATGAAAAATTTCTTAGCGATGAAGACAGACAAGATAACCAAGGGATGCTGCTTCTATCAATGGATCTAAACGTTGATAGAAGAAACTCAGAAACACTACTGGAACTTTCAAATACATAAGCCAGTCAGTTTTCTTTTTTAAAGTGCCAGTGTAAAGGCTAGCGGTTGTAGCTGGAGTTAGAGCATGTGCTTAGTATGCACAAAGACTGGTTTCAATCCCCAACCGATCCTCTTCCCCAACAAAATAATGTGAGCTGAATTTTTGTCATTTGCAATCTAAAGAACATTATTGAATAGTGTTTCTACTATACAATGTAAGTATAAAATGAAAATACTCTGGTCGAATTGTTCAATTGAGGTGACAAATTTGATATTTAAGAACGAATCTCTTTTTTCTTCTCTCCTCTCACTGCTTCTTTATTTCTTTCACATGCACAGATGCATATTTTTTGTGAACAATCCTGATAATTTTTAATGAAATAGAGCTTGTTCTGCCAGTCTATAATGAAGTAAGAATGGAAATGATGCTGAAACGAAAAATAAAATAAAATAAAATTATTACTAAGGTGCCACCTTATTGGGAGACCCAGAATGATCAATGAAAGATTTGCAGTTGTCATCAAAATGACTTGATACTCTAAATATTCACAACCAGAGTGAACAAAGGAAGAGGGAACTTTATAACACACACACACATACACACACACATTCACACACAGGACTGGGAAAGACAAATAATTGCAAGCCTTAGTATCTCTGGCTTCAACATGGGGATGTAAATGGTGTTCGAGTATAAAATTGTAATTTTTATCTTTTGAATATTGCATAGATTAGATCATTAAACAAGGGAAAATAAATCTTCATTTTTCCTTTGATTATTTAAAAATTTCAGAATGAATTAATCTCAAATAAGCCATTGACAATCTTCCTATGTGAACAATGTTCTCATAAATTTCTACATAAATTTTGGCATGTTTAAGTTTAAACTCATGCTCCATTTATGTCCTCTGGAAATTAAAAATAACTTATCAAGTAATTTGCATGTTAATAATGCACCAACATTGTTTTGATTAGCATTGACACACTATATGATTTTTTTAATTTAAATTTAATTATAATATAAATAAATGAGATGTTTTTGAATAGTGATAGTAATATGATGATACTAATACTAGCATTTCTAATCACTTTCCCTCAAAAACAATATTATTTAACACAAAATGTTAATGGAATGTCCCAAATTTCTACTCCATGTTTCTTCCTATATAATGCTTGGATATTGTATCTAAAACTCAGTATGTAACATAATTAATCATAGTAATAATCTGTAATAGCCAATACTATAAAACCCTCATATTCATTAGGAAACATCAATTGAATAAATTTTGACTAAACTTATAGAAGACTTAAAAGTCAACATTACATATCAACATGAGAGATGTAAATAAATATCTCTCTCATTGAGTCTTACTACTCAAATGTATATTTATCTACAAAATACAGAATTATGCATCTGATCATTGCAAAATTTTTGAGAAGTGTTATGAACTGTTACCTTGAAGTAATCTTTCACATTGCAATCAGCATAAAGCATGTTTCACATTAGGTGTAAGAACTACTGTGAATTTAACTTGTGGATCCAAGATTAATACAGCTCCTAGAGATTTTATTTTCCATTTTTTCCAATGATTTTTTTCCTTTAGCTCTATTTAGTGCTGCTCTTTCTCACTGCTGCTTTTTTATTTTTTAACTCAGGTTATGTTGTCTCTCTTTTTCTGCTTCCCTATATCATTTTCTCTTAAGACAGTTAGTGGCATTTAAAGATGCGATCTAACTATTAACACAATCTTGTCTTTGCATGAATGCCTTTTCCCAAAGGAACTGGCTTTCTTTTGAAATTGGCTTTAGATCTGATAGGGCTTCTACAGTTTCACATTACTGCTAGCCCAATAGACAAAATGAAGCCAAGAAATTTGATCAGGTTATCCTAGGGCAAAAGAAAGGTTCTTTTGGGGAAATGCTTAATTTCCATTATTCACCATGGGATTTACCAACCTAATTCTCCTGAGGAAATCGGATTCTGATTTTCCATTTATCCATCCAGCTTTTCCAAATTACCAGCTCTAGGTGGTTTTAAAGATAAGAAACTAGAAAGGATTCTGAATGTTGATTTCAATTCCTGGTCCAAGGTTATCTTAAAACATGGGTCAGTACTGCAAGGCTTTCTCCTCTCCCCCCTCCCATCTACACCTACTGAAAAATCTATGTCTTTTTGAGGGCTGTGGTAGCTTTTTCAAGGGCAATATTCAAAGAAACTTAAAAAAAAAAAAAAAAACACTTCAGTGAAAGAGACTGTTATCCAAATGTCAAGAGTCAGACACTAGGTTAATCGAGGAAGAACTTTCAGAATCATATTCTTGTCATGTTTTTATCTTTCTTATTTCACAGAGGGGAATGTTAGATAGCAAGCTGTTTCATTAAGCTGCAAGGCACCCGCAGCTTCATCATTAAGCACAGGATGAACTCACATGAGCAGACACTTGTGTGTGATTTCCATGCAATGCTTTTGAAAGTGGTCAACACCCAACCCTTTTTCTCTTGTGTTTTTTATTTGTTTTGTATTTCTTTTTTGTGGCACTGGGAAGTGAACCCAGGGCCTTCACACTGACCTACATTACCATGCTACCACCCTAAAAAATTTTATTTTGAGAAAGGGCTCAGAAAGATTGCTAAATTGCCCAGGCTGGACTTGAATTTGCCTCAGATTCCCAGAGTGAGGCGATCAGAGCATTACCATCTCTCCTACCTGCTGTGTGTGTGTGTGTGTGT
The DNA here is from genome assembly GCF_034190915.1 of Cavia porcellus. Taxonomy (NCBI): domain Eukaryota; kingdom Metazoa; phylum Chordata; class Mammalia; order Rodentia; family Caviidae; genus Cavia; species Cavia porcellus. Next base: position 58,125,498 of record NW_026947496.1, read on the forward strand.
GTGTGTTATGTTTTATATCGGATGAGCAATAAATTCAAGGCCATTTTAATTTTATGAAGTATATAAATATATTTGATCAAATTTTGTCACTCGTATGATTTTATGATACAAATTTATGTCACCTGTGGAAAATGGGAAGCAATCTCTCTTTGTTCATACACAATGAATTTAAGCAAGTCTCTTTTGTTCTCTTATTGCAAAGAAAGTAAGAAGCATGATTTTTGAGGCTTAACTTTGCATTTCACAGAGTATAGAGACAAACATGAGAGTGTCGCATCAAATGCTAGTGGAAAAGAGGACGCTAATTAAGAACCATCATTCAATGTCATTTCTACATTAGATTAAGAAAAATCCATTAGAACACTCCATCTTATTTTCCTCAAGAGGTCGTGATCTAAGCTAGTAACCTCGTCAGAACAAACAGCCGTAATCACTCTTTACCCACTTCAGCAGAGTTCAAGCTAAATTTAGATCTCATTTGCCTCTTACAAGGTGTCTTCTAAATATGCTGCAAACCATTCCTCATTTCGAAGAACTCACTGCAACAACCACATACATCTCTGCACAAATGCATGTTTGTCAAATGAAGACAGTTCTTTGGAAATGTAAAGATCCACACTGTATGTAAAGACTAATTTTCCTTCTGTATCCTGCCCTCAGCATACCAGGGGAAAATAAATTGTTTGAACTGAGTCTTGCGGTTCTTGCTAGCATTGTGCTCACACTGAGAAAATAGCAAGATTCAAACTATGTATAAGCAGATAGAATTCTGTTGTTTCAACGAAATCAATTTGGGCAATCATTTTGATTTTCTGTTGCTGTTGCTACTGCTTTGATCATTAAGTTAGTTTTCCATTAAAGCCAGTCCCTTATACTGTAGGTACTGACTTATGTAGCTTCTTTCTGGACTCTGAAAATATATTATTAATTATTTAGTTTTAACAATAGTATTGATTCAGAAACAATGTTTTTTCTACACAAGTGAAGTGTAGTTCATTGTACAATCAATTAACAGGATAACTCAGAAAGAAAAATTGCTGAGGTATTTTGTATTAAAATTGATTCATTCTGAAATATTTTATTGGGTATTTCATTTATTCATTTCACTCAGTATAGTCATGGACATTGAAATGAATGATTATGATTTTTGAGACAGAAAAATCAAAATTTCAGAGACATTTTTAGATAATATCTAGTTTTTAGCTTATTTATATATCTGAATGTGTACATATATACACAACTATCATTCAGAAACATAAATAGGCATTAATAAAATTGATAGCTATAAGTACTTTAATCTGTAAGAACAGTAAAAGAACATGTTTGAAAGTCATTTAATTCTAATGCTCTAGATTGAGGACATAAATGATCTTGTGTCAACACAGCACGAAACTTGAATTTTTAGTAATTTATTCCTTCCTATTCCTTTTAAATAAATGTGATGCATCATAATATATGAAAATATGACTGCATGAATAAAAAGTATTAATAACAGTTTTTCCATTTGACTTGTGTATACATTTTGTATAGCACATACACATGGAGTGCAGAGTAGGGAGGAGAGATTGTGAGTGTAACAAAACCAGATGAAACATGATTCCAACCTCAGCTGACAGTGAGCAGCAGGCCAACGCCAGGACCCTGTGTCACATGCCATTTGCTGGCAGTTGACTGTGTTGATATGCTCCTGTCTTACAGCCTAGCTTCTATCATATCCATGAATTTTCGTATCTGGGATGTTGCAAGAAAAAAGCTTCTATTTAAATGTACACAAATAATATTCTGTGCACTGTTAAGTAACTAAGCCAGAGCAGACAGACTCATATTTAAGTGTATATTCTTGAACATTTTAGCTGTGCGACCGGAAGTCAAATTTCAACATTATAACTGTTTAAAATCCATTTTTACCTCTCTCTCTCTCTCTCTCTCTCTCTCATATATATATATATATATATATATATATATATATATATATATGTGTGTGTGTATATATATGTGTGTGTGTGTGTGTGAAAATTAAATAAGGTAATATGCACTGAGCATTTAGCACAGTCCCTAATATAATAATTAGTACAGCAATTCAAAATAGAATAAATAAAACTAGTACAGATGAATTCCAAATTGCTATGAAAGTTCTAGGCAGAATCGAATGGTATGTTGGTTTTGAGGTGATGACAGTGCAGGTTATCATGAATAAGGAATAGAGAAATTAAGTGCTAAGGTTTAAGGAAACCAGTCATGGTGTGGGGGATATTTGTAATTACGTTAAAATTAAAGCAGACAATACAATATAAGATAGGAAATAGACTGAAATACAATTTCAGGATCTTGAATAATAGGTCTAAAATTGCAATCTTTACTCACTGGGGCCGTAGAAAATCTGTGTTTAATTTTGAGCACTTGGTTGAGTTGGAGATGGGAGAAATTACACAAGGAAAGAATATTTGGAAGAACATTAATATAGTCTAAAGAAGCTATAGAGTAAGTGGCAGTAGAAATGTGAGATTATTTTTGTATCTAGTACTGAAATGAGAGATTATTTTGGAATAAATTTAATCAGACTTTACAAATAAATGTAAGTGGTAGAGGAACAATAAGCATTAAAGATCAAAAACTACTAGAGGAGGGCTGGGGATTTAGCTCAGCGGGTAAGCGCCTGCCTTGCAAACAGGCAGTTGTGAGTTCGATCCCAGGTACCGATAAAAAGGAAAAAGACAAAACAAACGAACAAAAACAACAACAACAACAACAACAACAACAACAACAAAAACAAAAACAAACAAACAAAAAACTACTAGAGGATTCTCTTGGTTTCTGTTATGGACTGTGATGTATCAATTCCCTGTCAAATTCCCAAGTTGAAGCCGTAAACTACAGCATCTCAGAAGATGACTGATTAGTAAATAGGATTTTCCAAGAGGTGATAATGTGAAAATAATGCCATTAGGGTACACTGAAGTCTGACATGACTGGTGTCTTTTAAGAGGAAACTCAGAGACTGTGGACACAGAGAGGAGATCAGTGAAGACAAAGAAGATGACCATCTGCAAGCCATGAAAAGAGACCAGAAGAAAGAGACACTGATTTCAGACTTCCAGGTCCTAGAATTGTGAAACAATTTTTATTGTATCACTCTACATGTGCTGTTTTGTTATGGTACCTCCAACAAACCAATATAGTGCTGTTCATGAAAATGGAGAAAATAGAAGCAGAGTATATTTAGATATATCCAGAGAATTAGTGTGAGAAGACACAGGCTAACATGATTGAGGATTCGTAAAGTACAATATTAAGTGTTTCCTAATAATCTGATGACTGTGTGTTAAAGGTTAAAACTTAACGGTATTATTTCATTCTTGGAAGAGAAAATATCTTGTTGCCTGTATCAGTCAGATGAATTAATATTATTGACTACAACAAAAACTCTATCCTTCTCCCAAAGTTGAGAGGCTCCCCAGAAAAATTATAGCGCTTTTTAATATAAATGCATCATAAACATCCCAGGCTGAGTGTTTATTCTTTAAGAATTAATTCAGGCTCTGGCCTCTTCCTGCTTGTAGTGCTATTTCCTCCTTTGTTTCTGACCACATGCACAAAAATACAGAGCACTTGAAGTACTATTTCATGGTTTATTCTAACAGAGGTGTATTCTATTGATCCCATGTCAGTCACACGATTCTGTAAGATAGCAGGCATCTTGTGACAAGAGGAAAATGGAATATTAACACTTGTAGTCTTTCTTCATAACTTTCTATAGTTTGGGTGTGTAAAATCACATATAATGGAAAGGGACAAAGCAGTGGAACACTTGAATAAGGTCTAATGTCTAACAAGGCAGTTCAGAAGACCATCTGGAACTGGTTTTGTGTATTTTCTTTTTGCCCTTTTCCTTCCTTCCTTCTTTCCTTCCTTCCTTCCTTCCTTCCTTCCTTCCTTCCTTCCTTCCTTCCTTCCTTCTTCTTCCCTCTCTCTTCTCTCTCTTTCTTTCTTTTTTGAGGCAGTGTTTTGCTAGTCAATAGGTTACCAGGCCAGCTTCCTGCTGTCTTTCTAATCTTCTCAAGATTGCTAGGATTACAGGCTACAACATTCTCAGTTGGAGATTTACTCTTAGCATTATAAACTTTTGCTATCATGTTCAAAGGTCCAGAACAGGAGTTGAGAAACTGCTGTAAATGGACAAATAGTAAATATTTTCAGATTTGTATACCATATGTGTTGTCAAACTGCTCAACTCTGTAGAAACAACCAAAGACATGTAAATAAATGAGCATGTCTATGTTCCAATAAAACTTTATTTACAAAAACAAATGCTATACCAGATTTACCACATAGGGTTTGCCAGCCCATCATGCAGTGGGCTAGGTAATCTGTCATCATGCAATATATTCATACTTGTACTTAGCTAATTGTGTATGGGCAGTGGACTGAGCTGGTTGCCAGCACTAAAATCAAACTATGGTTTTACTGTGCCAATTTACTGAGCCAAAACAATAAAGTATCACATGTAGAGCATTAAGAAAACATTACATTTTGAAAACAAGCTTGGAAATAAAAAATGAATGTTTGTATTTGTTTTAAAAAGTAAGGGGAAATGATGAGCCTAAGGGAGCAGAATAGATCTAGAAGATGTTATACTTAATTTCTTCCATGTTTATTTGTCCCAGAAAAGGATTGTTCTTTCTTGCCTGTAATGATCACTTTTCTTGGTTTCACTTGTTTTTAAATCCCGAGATGTCTTTTAGTCAGCCCGAGTTTCTGTTATCATCTCCACTCAGTCTTCCTTCGAAGCTCAACTTGTATGTGCCTTCCCAGGTCCCGGATGCACTGCCAAGAGGTTCGACACGGCGCGTAGTAATTACACAGATCCAGGGTGAGTCTCTGACCTCGCATTCTCTAGCATGATGACTCAGGCACTTCTTTTTGCCTCCCTCAATTTCTACTTCCTTCATAATATTTGCAAGGCACAGTACTAAAGTCAGAAGTTCATTTTTATATTCACTAAATGATTTGACCTATGTAGACTAATAAACTCAGAGCTTGGAAATTTACAACTCATTTATTAATATTTACATTTTTCAATAATATCTTCAATGTTATATTATTTTAAAACCTAGCATTATCAATGCTGCTCCTACTAAAAGATGACATTTTTAAAAACCCAGTCTTTAATTCATTTTTCAATGCTTGATCTACTTCTTGATCTTTTTCTTGATCTACTTCTATAATATTCCTGGCATTATACTCTATTATTTATGTTCTGCTTTTTTTTTTTTTCCATACTGGGTATTGAATTCAAGACCTTCATGCCCAAGGCTCTTCCTTCTTCTCCTTCTTCCCTTTAACTTCTCCTTCTCCTCCTCCCTTTTTCCTTCTCCTTTTTCTTCTTCTCCTTCTTCTTTTTAAGATGGGATCTTGCTAAGTCATTGAGTTCTGTCCAGGATTGACTCAAACTTGTAACTCTGGGATTACAGGAAAGTGCCACCATACCTGGCCCAGTTTTTGTCTGTTTGTTTGGCTTGTTTTTCCCATGATCAAGGCCTCACTCTGTATGCAAACTTGCTTTGAATTCGCAATGTATCCCAGGCTGCCTCGAACTCATGACAATTTTCATATCTCAGTCTTCTGAGTTCTAGGATTACTGGCATATGCCACCTCACAAGGCAGCTCCTACCTTTTCAATACTTATTCCTTTATATAATTTGAAGGCCGTCCTTCCTTGACTCCTAAAAGATGATGGGAGGCATGTCTTGTTCCTGTATCCCTTGGTCGTCTTGAAGTCACTTACCCTCTTGACCATCTGTTCATAATAGTCATTCTAAACAGCACCTGAAAATAAATAAAACTTCATCCCTATGTTCACCATCTAAAGCTTTTTCCATTTGCAGTGTATTGCTGTTTGATAGTTCCATAAATATAATCTTACCCATATTAAATTGGAAGCCATACTAACTACTCCTGCTGTCTGAAACTAGACATATCTTTCTAACTTGCCACCGCTGTGTCACTTTCCTAGACATAAATCTTTTATGTTATTTTCTATTCCCTTCTCATGTTTTTTCAGTTCTCATATCTTGTGCTTCCTCAAATATTCTTTATTTCCTCATCTCTAGAAAAACCTGACATCTCAGGCTTGAATTATATTCCACCTCCAGCATCTCTTCATGTGTCCTTCCATTCATGCATTTGTCCATTCATTCAGCAATGATTAATGCACTGCTATGGGACAAGTAGCCTACGGTCTTTACCATGAAGACTACCCGAAATACCAACTTACCCCATAGTTTTTCAGAATGGGTGTTCTCTTGAGGAATATCAGATGCTGATCACAAGGAGGAGCAGAGAATCAAAGCGTCTTGGCCAAAATTTTGGCTTCCCAAGTTATTGTAACTTCAGACAACTTACCTAACATCTTCCTTACTCATTTTCTCATGTGTGAAATGTGCTTGATGATGACACCTACTTGATAGATGTTTTGGGTCAAACATATACTAAACATGTAAACGTATGATAAATATAATAAACCCTCAATAAAAATGTTATTAACGGCAATATCATGACTAATAAAATCTGAAAAGAACATTGCTATGTTGTAGTGGTTGTACATGAATAAGAGCAAAATGAGGCATCTAGAATTGTAGTGACTCAGGGCTTCTAGGGTTGGGGTCCTTCTCGACCCACATGGCTAAAAAACCTGACACAGAGAAAGGACTCCTGTTATTGATTAGTGCTGGATAAAAATGAATATGGTAGGGCTTGGGATATAGCTCAGCAGCTCTGCACTTGCTTGGTAAGTACAAGGTCTTGATTTCAATTTCTATTACAAAAAAACTGAATAAGGTGATTTATGATTTGTAATAATAAATGAGGACACGTGGACTTCTTTCTGGTCGCAGTGCACAGACAGGTCATACTTTTGAGTATGGAGGCAATAGAATGAATGAATATTAAAAGACCTCAAAATCTAATAACAATCCTATTATTCTCTTATGCATGTCTTGCCTGACCTTTACTTAGCTGCATATTTTTAAATTTAATTTTATTTTTAGCTGCATTTTTTATATTTATATATTACATTGCTCCCTGTGAAATAAAAATGAACTTATTTATTTAGAAGTGTTATTTTGGACACAGAGGAGGTACTTACCAAATGATTATTTATTGAAATTTAACTTTTGGACTAAATGGTTTAGGGATTGATGAGTCACATCGTTAGGAAAATGAATTCATTTTCTCAATTTTTCACGGGATTAAACTCTGTTCCATTAGATGGAAACAAAAGTTTAAAATGTAGTGGTACTGTTACGGAAAGGTCAAGTTTTCTGCACTATTAAAAAAAAAAAAAAAAAAAAAAAAGAGTACCGGATCAACTGACTATAATTCTGAGACACAGTTTTATGATGGTTAGACTTGGATTATCAACCTGATTTCTCCTTAGGCAGGATCATCACCACTGTTTTGCTTATGGTAAGAATTAATCATTTCATGGATATATTTGGCTTGGCCTTACTTTGGTAAGATGGTTATTTTGATTACATCCTATAATGCTGTAAAGACCAAGGAGATACCTTAAATAATTTACCTCTCAGAATAAAACAAATTTCTTTCATTTCAATTTGAGTATATGAGCTGTTGAAACAAGCACATAAATTTCTTTCATAACTTGACCAGATACTGCCTCAAGCCCATAGTTCCTGAGAGCTTTAATGAAGTGGCTACTGAGAATTAGTCTAGAATTGCAGTGGTTTGTAGAGGAAAACATCAGTCTTAAGGAGAGCATTTTAACTTCCAGGAGTGGTATGAACTTGTATTGGAGAGATTCCCCTTGCTTTTGGAGAATTGGAATTACCCCTGGGGTGGTAGATTGCCCTGTCCTGGCTGTGCTTTTCAGCTCATAGCTGATGATTCTACTCACTGCCTGAGTTCTCTCCAGGCAGCACTATTGCCAGAGCTGCACTGGAGATGAGAGGGGTTCTGAGTATTGCCCAAACTGAAAACCTCCATGGGACATCACTTAGTGAAGATTGGGGTGTTACTAGGCAGTAAATCTCTCCAACTTTAAATACAGAGAGGAACTATTGTTTTCTTACGGTCTTAAAGAGACTCTTTGTAATTTTTATCCTTAGTGCTTTAACCATGAAGGAAAATTTCAGATATATTAATGCTCCACTTTTCCCCAATATTTAGAAAGTGAATTACTTTTGTTTAAAGCAAGACACCAAGTTTACTACATGCAAATGTGTTGTGTGTGCATTAGGTGACAATTCAGGTAGCATTTCAGGCTATTCCTTTCTCCTAAGATAATTCATAAGAAGATGGTGTCATAATACAGTTTTACCTAATTCTTTACTTGCAGGTCCTGGAAAAGAGACAAATTTTCATGTTTACAAAGTGTATCTGTGTTATTAATCACATACCTATGTACATTTTTCTATTCTCATTTCTTTTTTTAATCACTAAGAATTGAGTCCAAGGTTTTAAAAAGCACATATCAGTTCTTAGTTACCTTCTTTATATGTTTATTTTGCCATTTGGGCTTTAGAAACCACATATATTATTTACTGGGAAGCTTATTTCTCAAATGTATGAAATAAAGGTATAAAACCTTGCTTCTAGATGAGATTTTTTAATGTACATTATATTTTTGGATGTTTTCTTTTCCTGTCTCCTCAGAGAAAGAATTACATTTATTCCTTATATTTAATTTGGGAAGCAATGTTGGTTCATGATTTAGATTTTCTGTTTTTCTAGTTTTAATATTCATCATAGTTACCCAGTTGAATGACACTTTCTGTGTCCTTTTTCATGGGGCAGGATCTAAGCAGGTCTCCTAAAGAAGAGCCTAGGATCTCACCTTCCCCCACCCATGGCATAGGTAGTAAATTCACTGATTTCCATTATAGGAAAGAATTTTTGGATACATCACTGAGAGATATGTAAAAGATATTAGGCAAAATTAAAGAAGTGCACACAAGAGCCAGCAGAGTGGAGCCCTCAGACAGAGTCACACTGTGGTCTGGGCTGGGAGCTTTTATGTGCTCAAGGTGGTGTCTTCAAGATAGGTGATGGGGCATATCAATTCCTACTATCAAGCTACCCATTTAGTGGGCTACACTAGAGTGTAAACCATTTGTGTGGGTCTGCAGTTTAGAGATGTGCTGCCCACCGAACAGTGTTGCAGTGTTTTAGGACTGAAGTCCATCAGAGAAAGTCAGGCTCCATTTACAGGTGACGAGCAGGGGCACAATTTATAGGCATATTGTATCATTATGAATCTCAGTTACTTTTTAAAAATAAGTTTCCTGGAAGGGGAAAAAACACTGTAATTTTGGATAACAGCTTCTTAAAGATTTTTTTTTTTAATAGGAAGTAATATTTTTATAACATGATTTTCCTTTGTCTCCTTTTCACCTCTCTTTATTTCTTATATTCTAACTCACTTCTATTAAAGGTCAGTCTCTTGGGAATCAAGAGCAAAATTAAAATCATTTGTCTTCAGCAAATATACAAGATAACACCTCCTGATAGTACCAAGTACAAAATCTGTGATGCTCTCCATGATTGCAGTTCCACTTAACTACCAATTCCCAAGAAGCCCAATTCCTTTGCTAATGGAGATGAACAAAAACCAGTCATTTCAGGGAATATATTGTATTTTTCCTCTTTGAGACATTCTAAAAAGGGCTGCTTCACCTTACATCTTCAATCACGTGATGGTGAGAAAACCCTATAACTTAAAGGGTAAGAGTTTATTAGGGTAAGTGTAAAATAGAACAAAACATTTGGGTTTCTCCAGGCATTTACGGGAAACTTCTTCTGACCCTTCTACAAACAACTCCATTGGTAAAGTGCCCACTTTATGGAGGTTTGCTCTGTCATCAGTGTGGAGTTATGGCTGGAATAAATTCTTGGTGAGGGCTTCAAGGTTGGCATGGAAATGCCTTTCTTTCTGAGATCTTACAATTGATGTGTGTAATTTGTCAAGAGCAGAGGCACAGGCATGTTTCTTTATTCACAAACTTTGAGAGAAGTTAATTGTCAACTATCACCTTCAAAATCTGGAAGCAGAATTCGATATTTAAATCATTTGAAGAACTACTCAGGAAAGCTTTGTGATTTACCTCTAGTGAATATTTTGACCTATTGTTAAAATAAAAATTATTTTTAAATGATTTTAGTGTTTTTAAATGAATGTTATTTATTCTTTTATTACATGGTTTAGGATCTGTTGAGGTTTTTACTATATTTGAATTTTAGAGAATAGATGAGAATTAAAGTATTAGTTATATCAGAATGTACAAACTTAAACTGTCTTTTGTTTCAATAGTATTTAATGCAAAATTGAGTTTTCTATGTATTGCATTGATAAGGCTAAGTATTTCTTAAGACATATAAAATACAGTTATAAAATTTATTTCTTGGATGAGACATTTATAAGTGTATGCTATTATTTTCTTTTTTCCAATTATTCTACTTTTCGCATTATTCTGTCACATTATATTTGCAATATTTTTAGTGCATTGAAAAGCATAAAGTTCTCCAAAGAATTTACTTCATAAAGAAAAAGTTTATGAATACTATTTATTTATGTCCTATTTATTTCTTTAAAGTGATTATTAATATGTGTCTCAAAAGCTAGCAAAATAGATTGTATGTTATAATTTCAGGTTTAATTGGTTATTAGATCATTAAGAGAATTTTTTTTCTGCACATGCTATAAAACTTTTCTGTAAAGAATAGGTATGAGATGACATTGAATGAAATTCCATTGCAAAAAACGCGTTTTCTAGAATAATTACGTCTTGTCCTCAACTAATCACCAGCTGAAAAATGTAAATTTTAATTTTTTAGTCTAATTTTAAGAATAAAAATGCGTACCCTGATGTGTATCTTTCATTAGGTAAGGCAAAAAAAAAAAACAAAAAAACAAAAAAACAAAAACAAAAACAAAAAAAAAAACCAAAAAACAACAACAACAACAAATAAAATGTGTTTGGTGTACAAGAATTGTGGCTAATTACATTATTTAAGATATTTATCAGTTAAGCAATTCTAGCTATTTCCATCAAAACACTTTTCCACGGATAATAATAATGACACATTGTACAAGTCAGAAACTAGTTTGTTCTATCTTCCTTTTAAACAGCTTATTGAAACTGAGATATATTTGAGTTCTTTTTATTTTGAAGTGGACTTGCCCTCTTATTCCACTTTGTTTTCAGATGCAAATGTTAGACTGTTTCACATTCTAATCAGTAAAGAACTCTGAGATTACATAATAATTTAATGATCATTTTCTTCCCCAGAAAACTGCTGCAAAATTTAGATCTGAAAAAAAGGATTTTAATTTTTATCTAATTGGGCTGATCTTTTTGTAAAATCTCTGCAGACTTCCTTAGTTTTGCTAAATATAAAACACTACAGGAAATCAGCTTTATGAAAGATAGTGTATTTTTAATAAGAAATACAGATTTTTGAAATACATCTTCTTATATGAACTGATATTTTTATATATATATGCTAACGTATTTTCTCTGAAGTTGGAAAATTGTCTCTTTCTTTGCAACAAATGCTAGAAGTTTTGGGTTTCAGTGGCCACTCAATTATAAACTTAATAATTTGAAAGAAAAATAGCCTTCATATTTACCCATGTATTTATCATTTCTATTGGTTCTTATTTTTTTATGCAGATCTGAGTTTCTATCTGACATCATTTCCTTTTAGGTTTAAATCTACTAGTTTTCACAGTGCGATTGATGGTAATAATCCATATATATATATATATATATATATATATATATATATATATATTTACCTGAAAAGAAATCTTTATTTTGTCTATTTATTTGAATATTTTCATTGGGCAAGCACTTATGAGTTGGAAGGAATTTTTTATTTATTTTTATTTCAGGATTTAAATTTGCTATAAACAGTGAATAGGATGTTACTGTTTTTCATTTTTTCTCCTTGATGTTATCAACATTTTTTTTTTGTCATTGTGTTTTAATATCTTTATTATTATGCAGTTGGGTGGCACTCTATTTTTCTCTTTCTGAAGATGTGCTGAGATACTTGAATCTACAAATACCTTATTTTCACCAATTTTGGTACATTTCCTGAACTATTTAATCAATTAGATATTATCTCCCCCTTTTTTAGGAATACAGTTATATACACATTTTAAACTTTAGCTTGTTTTGCTCCATCTAGTTTTGTCTCTCTCCCTTGAAGTGAGAAAATGTCCTTTGATTTATATTCAAATGCATCACTCCTTTTCTTTGTTGTCTTCAATATGCTGTTAACTGAAATCTTTAATTTCAGATATTATACATTCAAACCAAGCATATCCTTTTGGTTCTTTTTTAAATTTACTTTTTTTTTTTTAGTTTTACTAGTTTAAGTTTATTTAAAGACTGTGTTATATATCATAGTTGTAATTGTGCCTTAGAGTGGGTGTTGTTCGTTAAGTCTAATGTTTGGTGTTGGTATTGTTTCTAAGTCCATCTCTGGAGTTGTTTCCACTGGTTTATTGACCGTGTTCAATGGAACACATTGTGTTTATTTACAGATATTGTCATTTTGGACTATTCTCTGATCAGTGTGAAGTTTTTAGATTTAGTTTTGCAAATGACACTGACTTATCTTTTTTTTTTTTTTTAACATATACAAATGTAGTAGAAATCAAACTAAAGTATCCTTTGCAATGAGTGATTGTTGAAATCTAAATCTCCTTTTTTAACCTCACCAGAAATGTGTGGAGACTGCCTTCTCTATAGTTCATTTTGGTTGCTGTTACGGAACATTATAGATTGAATGGTCTATTATTGGCAAAAAACTGTTTCTCACACTTCAGCAGACTCAAAACCCCACGGAGCAAGCACTGGCCAATTTGTTATTTGACAAGTGCTTACTTCCCAGTTCACAAGGAGCTATCTTCCCACCATGTCCTCATACGGTAGGAAGGGGAAAGAAGTGTGTGGGTATCTTTAAGAGGCCATTAATCCATTCCTGAGGATTCTGCAGCCTCATGGGTTAATTACATGTGAAGGCTCTATGTTCACATATGGTCATACTGAGGATTAGATTTCAACATGTGAATTTGGAAAATAGGCCCAAAACTACTCATCCTATAGCATTTGTTAGTATTTTAGGCCATGAGCAGATTTTGGGCAAAATGTTGTATGTATAAATGTTCTCTTTCTGTCTTGCTGTCTCTTTGATTCATTTCTCCTCTCATTTTCCATTTTCTTTAGTTTCCAAAGCTCCACTCTACAGTGTTCTGAACTAGTAATTGTGTTTCCTTTCTTTACTTTATCCATCCATACTGGGCAGATTGGGTCCTGACCTCTAGCTCAAAATAACAAGGCAGGCAATTTGCCTAGTAATTTTCCGTTCCTCCAGCTATCTAGCTTTTCTAGTATCTACTTGTTCTGGATGAATTTCCAGTACTTTGTAGTATTTATTTTTTATACTTTGTCCATCATTTATAGATTTTCATTTTTGTAGAATGGTCGGTCCTAAAAAGACTTATTGCTAAATGTCCATAAATTTGGATTAGAAAGAATTTCTCATATTTTAAAATCTTTGAAAAAAAATTATGAGCAGCTTTATCATAGTATGAAATTGTTATTTTTGAATGTCAGTAAAGGTTAAAGAGTCACAACATATGTAATTCGGTTTAACATTCATGTTTGTGTGTATTTCTCCAAATAGGTGTGCCATGTTTATAGACAAGTTGGTACACAAGCAAACAAGTGCTATATAAAATGGATGCCTGCTTTAAACCCCTAGATGTTGTGTTATGAACTGAAAAAAAAAAAAAAATTCCTGGATAAGAAACTCGAAGAATAGAGTAGACAATAGAGTAACTAATCCCTGTAAAACTAGTCTTCTATCTCAATACAAATAAGAGACTTGAAATGTTTGCTGTGGGCTTTTAACACTGTGGCATAGAGGTTTGAATGTCTTAACGAATTTGTCTGGTTATCATATTATGAAAAACAACATCAAGAATCTGTATGTCTATTTAACCCTTGAAAGAGAATAAATCCAAAACTTTGTCTGCCAAAAATCTGAGCTATGTCTTTGTTAATGAAGCATAGTATCACATACTAACAATTTGTGAGATAAGAACATTTCTATTAATTTGTATATTTGGCAAGAATATGTTATTTGAAAAAGTGAATTTTGAAGCCTAAAAATAGCATAGTGAGGGTTAATTGGTCCACAACACTTTTTAAAACAGCAATCAATATATCTGGAAAATATACTATATACTATCATTCAAAAAACAGTGTTTCCACACGTCTAAATTTATACCAGGCATTAAAAATTTTTAAGACACAATACTTTTGCATATTCATGGAGTGTAGTATGGTAGCACAGTACATGTATACAGTGCATAGTAATTACATACGGGTAATATGCATTGCCATCTCATCAAATATCCATCAATTTTATGTACTGGAAAATTCATATTCTTGTTTTCTAGTCATTGTTAGATGTATCATAGTTTGTTTTAATCCCTAGATTCTTACTGTACTGTATAAAGAAATCACTATTTTCTAATATCCAACTCTGCCTTTTGTGATTGAATTATAAATTTATGACTCTTTTATGGACATCTCAGGAGAGAGTCATTGGTATTTAGATGGACACCGCACTCAATCTACAGATTGATTTGGGCGATAGGGTCTTTTTAACAATTGTAATTCTTACAGTCGATGAATATGGGTTGTCTTTTCACTGTGAGTCTCCAATAATTTCTGGCATCAGTATATTATAATTTTCATCATAAAGATCTTTCATTTTCTTGTTTAAATTTGTTTTTAAACATTTCATTATTTATAGTGGCTGGGTTTAAGTTTGCTTAATCTTCTTTTCTAGATAGTTCATTACTGGGGTATAAATATGTATTATATGTAATGCTGATATTGTATTCTGAAACTTGTTCTGACTATAAGTTTGAGCAACCTTTTGATGATATATTTAGGCTTTGCCATATGTAAAGTCATGTTATCTGTAAATATGGAAAATTTAGCATCTTCCTTTCCAATTTCGATGCCATTTCTTTTTTTTTTTTTTTTTTGCCAAACTAGTTTTTCTAAGTCTTTCAATACTATATGAAAGAAAAGTAATAGTATTGATATCTTTGTCTTATTCTTGAACTTAGGGAAATCACTTTCAACTTTTTTGCTGTTCAGTTAATAGTGGCTGAATATTTTTCACATATGACTATTAATATTTGAGGTATGCCTCTTCAAAAACTTAGTTTTATCATGAAGGGATCTTCGTTAATCTATTGAAATGACTTATAGATATTATGTCCTTCATTATGTTGATGTGTTGTAACACATATACTTATTTGCATATGTTAAACCACTGGGATGAATCTCAATTATGATGCATGAATTTTTGATATGCTATTGAATTTAGTGTGCTAGCATTTATTGATGATCCATGACTGTGGGCTTTTAACACTGTGGCTTAGAAGTTTGAATGTCTTAATGAATTTTTTTGGTTACTATATTATGAAAAACAACATCAAGAATCTGTATGTCTATTGAACCCTTAAAAGAGAATAAATAAATTTTGATTTGATTGATATGTTTCTTCTATTGCATATTGGTCTGGTTTTTTGTATCAAGGTAATATTGACTCCATTAAATTTTTTGGCAAACTTCCTTCCTTTGCAATTTTTGGGAATGATTTGAGAATTTATAATAGTTCTTTAAATACTTCATAGAATTCAACAGCAAAGCCAGAAATTCTTATTTTTTTTTAGATGGGAGATTTTCATTTAATGCTTCAGTCTTATTATTTATTATTAATCCAATTAACTTTTCTGTTTCTCCTTGATTTCGTTTTGGAAGACTGTGAGTATTCAGGAATTTATCCATTTCTTCTAGATTTTCCCATTTTTAGCATACTAGATTCATATGTTGGTAGCAGTTCCTTATAGGCCTTTAGATTACTGTAGTACTAGCAGTTTTGTTACCTTTTTCATCTCTGATTAATGACTTGTAAACTGTTTTTATCTTTTTAAAAACTCATCTCTTTAAAAAAAACAAAAACAAACAAACAAACAAACAAAAAACCCTCACCTCTTCATGTTCCTGATGAAAGCTATTGTATGGTGAGATGCAATTTTAAAATGCTGTTTTAATTTGCATTTGATCATTTATTCTTTTCTGACAAATACCTGTTCAGCTCATTCACACATTTATTCATTATGTTATTTGGGTGTTTTGTTGTTGTTTGTTTTTGGTACCAGAATTTGAACTCAGGACCTTGCACCTGCCAAGCAAGCACTGTACCTCTGAGCTATAACCTTTCCCATTTGCAATTTTTTCAGTTGTTTTTTTCTGTCCTTCTATATTCTGGATATTAAGGTTTCTGTTGATAGCTGATACACTTTTCTCCCTTTCTGAGGTCTTTCACACCTAAATAATTGCTTTACTGAGCAAAAGTTTCAGTCTGAAGCGCTCTCAGTTTTTAATTGCTGTTATTTCCTGAGCTATTGGAGTCCTGTTCAGGAAGTTGTTGCCTATGCCCCGTCTCATCCTATGTTTTATTCTAGCATCCTCAAGATTCCAGGTCTTATTCTTAGGTCTCTGATCTAATTTTATAAATAATACAGTATGGGGGATAGAGATATAATTTCAATATTCTATGTATAATTTTCATCTACTTTTCTCAATGCCATTTC
The DNA here is from genome assembly GCF_034190915.1 of Cavia porcellus. Classification (NCBI taxonomy): domain Eukaryota; kingdom Metazoa; phylum Chordata; class Mammalia; order Rodentia; family Caviidae; genus Cavia; species Cavia porcellus. The sequence continues at coordinate 58,142,203 of NW_026947496.1, forward strand.
TTACAGAGACTATCAGCAAGAATATAGAAAGCAGTGTGGATGTCAAAGTGCACATCTGTAATCACAAATCACTGAGGGGCCAGGCAGCAAGATGACAAATTCAAGCCCAGCATCGGCATATTAGCAACTCAGTGAGACCCTGTCCCAAAGAAAAATATTAAAAAGGGACTGAGAGGGGCCGGGGATATAGCTCAGTGGCATAGCACCTGCCTAACAAGTGTAAAGTTGTAAGTTAGATCCCTAGTACCAGAGAGAAAGAGAAACAGAGAGACAGAGAGAGTGGGAATGTATCTCAGTGAGAAATCCCTGAGTTCAGTCCTTGGAACTACAAAAGAGAGGGAGGGAAAGAAGACAGAGAGAGAGAGAGAGAGAGAGAGAGAGAGAGAGAGAGAGAGAGAGAGAGAGAGACAGAGACAGAGAGACAGAGAGAGACAGAGAGAGAGAGAGACAGAGAGACAGAGAGACAGAGAGAGACAGAGAGAGACAGAGAGAGACAGAGACAGAGACAGAGAGAGACAGAGACAGAGAGAAGAAAAAAGAATGAAATTTTGGTGAGGGTGTGGGATAATAGGATTTCTTCTTTAATTCTGGTGGGAATATAAATTAGTACAGCTACTGTGGAAATAAATACAGACATTCCATAAAAAGTTGAAAATAGTCCTTACATTCTATTCTCCTGTACCATTCCTTTGCATATACTTAAAAGAATTCAAGTCAGCATACTACAGAGATGCCTGGCCTCCATGTCTGGTGCAGTGCAATTCACAGTAGTTCAGCTAGGGAGCCAGACAAGGTGCCATGAATGGTTTAACTGATATAAATCAACCACAAAAAAGAAAAAAAATTGTTATATATAAACCACAGGAAAGAACAAAATCTTGTCACTTGCAAGAAAATGGGTGGAAATCATTATGTTAAACTGAATAAATCAGCCTCAGAAAGTCAAATATTCAATGTTTCTCTCACATGTGAAATCTAGGGCCGGGGAGGGGGGGGAGACTATTAGAGAAGAATAAGGAAATCAGGCAGTGGGAAGGTAATGGAAGGGGATAGTGGGCAGTGAAATAATCAAATTATGCTAACTACATTTAAAGTATGCCAAAGCAAAATCCATTGTGTAAGTGTGAGGTCATGTGTTCAATCTCCAGTATCAAAAAAAAAAAATACATTCTGTATAACTAATATGAACTAATAATAAAACTCACAGACAAAACAAAATGAAACACAGCTCTTTATTTCATTGATCTTTTCTATTTTTGATTTAGTTTTGAATTTATTTACTTTTGCTTCTGAAATTTATCATTTCTTTCCTTCTACTAATTTGGGTTTGGTTTGTTCTTGCTTTTCTAAGTCTTTGACAAGCATTGCTAGTTTATTTGAGATAGCACTTTATTTTCTAATGTACACATTCATTGATACGAACTTTCTTCTTAGTATTGCTTTTGATATATCCCCAAATTTTTGATAGGTTGCATTAATTTCATTCCGTAGAATGTTATCTTTCTTTCTCTTTAAATATTCAAAATATCATTGATCATTTAGACCCTAGCATTAAATTTCTACTTTTTAATATTTTCCATTCTGCCTATTGTTGACATACAGTTTTACTTCTCTGTGGAATGAAAAGATATGTGACTTGATTTTAAGATTTAAAAATTTATGGATATCATATTTCTGTTTTATATATGAGAAGAATGTGTTATATTGCTGTTGGACCAAATGTTTTGAAAATGAATATGAGGTTGATTTGTTCTATAGTATGAAAAACTCAAGGGGTTTAAACATTTTTTATATCTCTCTGCTAAGGAAACTGGAATATTTAATTCTATTATTGTGTGACTCTTTCTTTCATTGTAACTGTTTGATTTATGTATCTTTGTAGTCTCATAGTCAGTGCATATATATTTTTAAAATTGTCATATCTTCCTATGAAATTGACTTGATTATCAATGTTTAATGACTTTTCAGTTTTAAATATAAATTCTACTTTATCTGATAGTCTTGCTTGACTTTAATTAATTTAATTTAATTAATTATTAATTTCCATATATATATTTTTATAGACCTTAACTTTTAATCTATGTGAATCTCTACCAGTGAAGTCAGTTCAGTTCACAGGCCTTTGAAAGAGGTTTAACTGCAGATAATTTTGGAGGAGTGTAAACTAGCCATGGCAAGTATTTCTGATTGGAGGATGAGAAATCTTTCTGTTTTGTACAAGGAATCAATGGATGCCCTAAGGCAGGAGATTTGATAGTGTTCAACACTATCTAAGATACATAGGATAATAGCATTAATGGCTCTAAAATTATATAGCCCTTTTAAAATCTAGTGAAAGTATTTGATTCCATATCTGCCTAGAGGAAAATCATATATATTAATGATGCATGACATAAAACACAAAATTTTACTTTCTTATTTGTCCCAAAATTATACTTTGATTTTAAATACATTTTCCTTTGTTCCTGTGTGGAAGGACAAATTAAAGGATACTGATGCTGTGATGTATTCTGCAGAGTTGATATGGTCTTCTTTAACTTTATTAGCATTTAAAATGAAGGTGGCTGCTTTGTACTTCCAAGATACTTTGAAAGTATTCCTCTGTAGAGCATCCCTTTTCCCCTTATTACAAAACTTGTCCAGAAAACCCCTCAATCTGCAACTATCCCATACCAATAGACTAAAATATCATTTCCAAACCTACAGCTTTTCTGCTAAACAATTTTTCTAGGAATGGTGCCATATCTCTAGCTACTTGGCTTTGCCAAAAGGCAGTACTCATCCAATGGCCCTGACTCTGGGACTGATACCAAATGATGGTTCAGGCTGGGGGTAGGCAGTAAATCAGCAGCACAAACTGAAAAATGCAGCAGCTTTTCATACCTTTTATCTTTTTTCCAGATGATTGGCCTATCTCTCTCACCTTCTGCTTCTATTCATGAAAGAAGCCTTTAGTCCCCTTAATCTGTGGCTTGATGGTAATATATTCACTTGACAGTGCCTTTCTCAATTGTGAGAGAAAATTCACACCTTTCGAAGCAAATGCAATCAGATTTCCTACGACTGTAGTCTTTCTCCAGCACCTATGTGCAACTGTGCAATGCCTGATAGAAGCGGATGGTGCCGAGGAGTGGGAAATGGGCCTGAACAAAGTGTCAGACAGTCAAATGGGAGCCAGGAGAGAGGTTCAAAGCAACGGGCAGAAGGCATCTCTCACAAACATTCCGTCTGACTGAAGGCTGCCTTCTGCTCTCAGCCTTCCTGGAAGCTGAGGCAGAGAAGCTGTGAGTTGCTTTGGCCGGGAAAGTCTAACTGTGTTGCCTGTATTTAATAATGTATAAAACTATGAACCCATCCTTGGAGATCATAGCTATGTGGTATTTCTTGGATGTAGAAATTAAAGCCATCTGCCTCTGATCTGTGTACATCTGATACAATACTGTATCTCTTAGTTCATCATTTGTCTGCCTGGCCTTTCTCCTTCCTTGCCTGCTTTCTTTGGTTCTTGCCTTCCTGTGTTTTTTCTTTCCTTCCCTTTCCTCTGTCTACCCCTTTCTCTTTTTAAAAACTTGGCTGCCTCAGGTAAAGTGTGTTGTGTTTGTGCTGAGTTGATTACCGTAAGTAGTGAGCCAGAGGCTACTATTATTTCCACATTTGTATGCTGTAGCAGGGGCAGAGAAGTACACATATTAAGAAAATCATATTTAAGAATTGATACTTCATCTTTTAGTTAATGCTATTGTGACTTGCCATTATCTAGTACATTTATGGGTATTTCATTTAAAAAGAAGGGATTAATTTTATATATTGAGTTTTTGAGTATATCCTAACACCTAAAAAAAGCAGTTACTGATAAATAGGAAGCTCTCTCTCTCTCTCTCTCTCTCTCTCTCTCTCTCTCTCTCTCAATCTCTCTGTCTCTCTCTGTCTCTCTCTCTGTCTCTCTCTGTGTCTCTGTCTCTCTATCTCTGTCTCTCTCTCTCCATAAGTAAATTAAATTTAGAAACATACTCATGCATACACATACATTTCTAATAATCTGCTGTCACATGAGCAAACCTCAAAGAAAGAAATAGCTGTGTGTTTAGGAGTACTCTCTTAATCTGGTCAATGCGTAATTCTGAATCTCTTGTTGAGTGTTTCCCCACAAGGTAGTAAACTCTTGAGAATGCTTTCATTCTGTGACTCCTTTGTTCCTTGGTCTTAGAAATTGTTTCCTACAGGCGCAGTGTTTTCCTGGCTGGAATTTCATTCAATTTTTCTTGTTTCTACTTTAGAAAACATGCCACATGAATAATGATGCCACAGGCAAAGAAATTAGTCCAATAGTATAATTTAAACTTAGGACACATCCTGCCTTCACTTGCATTTGCAATTTGCCTGTGCAATCAGTAGGAATTCTGCCCACACATAAGCTGACAGAGTCAAGGCTCTCTGGTTAGCAATTATTAAAATGTAAAAGTCCTCTTTTTCACTTTCAATATATTTTATTCATTTGCTTCTGAGGCAGAATCCTGAGCTGCCTCCTTGTTTCTGCTCCCTGTGGGTATCCAGATCTGAGGGAAGTTCCCAGCTCTAAATATCCTCATTGTTTCAGGAATTGCTTGACAAAAATGAAACTGTAAGGTCAGTCTCACAGCCTTAGCGAGTGAAAATTAGAAGTCAATAATTCTGTTACCATCAAAGAGAACTTAAATGCAACACAATTCTTAAAGTGATGCTGTGTGAACAATTTGGTAAATATCATCAACGGTGGTGAAGAAAATTAAAGGGCTCGTACATCAGTTATAGGGAAAAAAAAAAAAAAAACCTTGAAATTTCCTGTATTTCATATCCTAAAATAAGCATTTCTGTTTGTTAATAGAACTGGTAAAGGCATCAGGAATGGCTTTTTGTATCAGAAACGAGAATGCCAGTCATTCTTCTGTAATAGTGAATTAATAAAAAGTGGGAAAATACATTGTGGAACAATGTGAAATAGGGACTCTTAAGTCGCCAAGGACAATTTTAAAACATGGTGAAAATGGAAAGTCTCTAATTTCTGTATGCACTGATTTGACAGCTACGGTAGTCGGATCGGTTGTAAATTTAATAGCAAGCCTCATCACGCAGCTAAATGAGGAAGGAAGGCCAAAAAGAAAAAAAAAAAAATTATAAGCACATGGCACCACACCCCTCCAACATGTAGCAGTGGGGGAAACCCAGATTGGCAACCTGTGTTCCAAACATGAACTGCGTGAAACCTTCAGGAGAGGGTTGGGGAAGGGTTTCCTTTAACTGTGTCCTTCCTAGATAAAGGGACCCCATTCTAGCTTTTAGGATTTAGAGATTCATAAAAATGACAAGCAAAGTTTTGGCTTTATGGCTTGATTTTCACTGAAAGGTGTGACTGGGTCCCAAGGGAATGTGCGAAGGGAGGGAAAAGCAAGCTGCGTGGGTGAGGGAGAGCAGGAGAGGCGTGCGCCAGTCTCTGGCAGGAGGGCGTGGATCCCGGCGCCAGCCAGAACAGGTCCAGCCTTCTCGCCACCAGTGCCAACAGCGGGAGGGGACAGCCGGGATCTCCGTGGGCAGACCCGGGTGCGGATCAGCGGAGACAGCTCGACAAGAAACTCCTGGATCTGACAGAGCCGCTGGACCCTGCTGTGCCCTCTGCCCACTTCAAGCCAGCTTGGGGAGAAGTTTCCCGGCGGGAAGGTGCCAGCCCAGGTACTGGAGGCGACTCAGGTGTGTCAATTTGCACATGTCTTGATAGCTGGGGGTCTCTGCTTCGTCCCAGTGGGCAACTCTTGGGGTGAGATGGAGGAGGAATGAAAGCTTTGCTCCTGGAAGCAAAGATTTAGCGCATTGGGATAAGAAATGGTGCGCAGTCACGGATCCCATCATGCTTGCTCAAAAAGGGAGTGATCGGAGCTCTCCGAGCCCCCAACCTGAGAGGAGACAGCTCCTCTCCTACCCCACCTCGGGTAGCTGGGGCTAGATTCAGAAGCTCGCGGGTGAGTTCGGTGGAGTAAATAGTGTCACTAGCGGGGAGACCTTCAGTCTTTCTTGGCACCTCCCTTCCTCCTCCTCTCATACCCTCCTGAGCGGATTCCTATCTTCTTGTAGATTCCAGTCGGTTGTTGGGTGCGGGGTCTAAGGTTCAGCGCATTTGGAATCTTTCTTGGCTTCTGTCTCCCTTGCCCATCTCTTAGTGCCTCCAACCTCTATCTTGTTTTTGTGTTTAGGAAAGAATTTTAGATCCCAGTGGGGTTCCGAAAACGCTGCCACTCTAGAATGGGGTTCTCTGAACTATAGGGCTGGGGGGTGACGGTTGACAAAACCGAAAGGCAGAGATGCTCCACCTCCAGAGGCCACCGCGGGGGCGAGAGGGCAGCCGGCCTGGTTACCATGGTTCCCTGGTAGCCGAGTGGGGACCTAGAGATGCCAGTCACGGATGGTCCCTTTTCCCTCTTTGTTTCTCTCTCTCTCTCTCTCTCTCTCTCTCTCTCTCTCTCTCTCTCTCTAGCTCTCTCTCTCTCTCTCTCCCCCCCCCCCGTACCCCGCCATCGGTGAGATTGCGCGTGGGGAGGGAGCAGGAACCTAGTGATTAATTTGGAGAGCGGGGATTGGAACCACGAGACTGGGCAGCCCTGGGCTCTTCACCTGGACTCCTTTTGCTTGCAGCGAGCCACACTTTCTCAGCCGGGGCCAGGGCTGAGGAATTTCTGCGAAAACCCGGGGGCCGGGGAACCCGCCCAGACACTGGCCCAGGTATTCTAGCCCAGATGGTGCACAGGGGCGAGCGGAGAGGTGTGCGCGCTGTCAGCAAAGCGACCTGCTGCGGACGCTTGAGGGAGAGCGGAGGAGGACAGGTGTGCAGCGCCAAGCTGGGTGCTTAGGCGGGGAGGGAGCCGCCGCTCAGCGCTTGGAGAGGGGGTTCAGCCCCTTGGCCACAGACATAGAGCAGCCCACGGAATGGGCAAGGGTTTGGCAGGACAGGCGCGTGCGCGATCGCGCGCTCCCGCTGGGATCTTCCCGTCGGGGTGGGACAGAGGGGTATCTGCGCGTGCGCGTGGAAATTGGCAATTGTAAAACACCTGGGTTAGAGCAAGGTGGTCTCCTTGGGCAACCGTGTGAGTTAGCATTCCAGCTAGACCTTCTCTGTGATGTGTGAGTTGGAAGAACCCTGTATTCCATCCTTCACATTCCCTTTCCAAATAATAGGGATAATATCTACGCATTCTGTACAGGATTGTTGTAACCCTGTAATGACACAGATCAGGTGGACAGTTTACCCTGTGACTGATGCATCATACAGTTTAAAAGTTTCTTACTGATTGCATTTCTTTTAATATTAATCCACAAGTAATTGGGTTTTATGGATTTTCAATTTCTCTGCTTCTTTACTGAGGGCAAGGCAAAATTCTGTGCTTTCTAATCTTAAAGACTAATACCAATATCAATATTACAACTTAGTCTAAATCTTAGTTCTGGCTTGTAGTAAACTGGAACATATAAATTGCCTAATTGCTGGTCAAGTTGAACTTTCAATATATTGATGGTCAGATATATTTAGAGAGCTATTTGGAGAAACTTTGGACAATAAGAAAAGCTTATTCTGTTGCTTTGTGCATCAAATTTTATGCTTCCACTTTTACCTCCCCTTGTTGTAGTTGAGTTTGTCTTAATTCAGTCTCTTTGTGATGGAACATCTTATAACTTTCATGATTTAACCTGATTCTAGAGTCTAGTATATATCCTGACATTTTATAGCCTGAGGCCTGTGAATTTATCTTTAGTAATGACAATGTCACTATAATTGTTCCCTGAAAACTCATTGTTATGGGTTGATATTGTCATTGAACAAATGGAGACAAATAGTTATTACTGGCCAGATGTGAGTATTGACTACAGCAGTTCATTAAAATCTCTTTCAGGGCATGCATGTGCCTACTTCACTGCAGATGCACAGGACTATAGTTATTGATATATAACTTCCAGGTTATTTTCATACTCATAATCATATCTCATACTTGTAAAATTTTTTTGTATTTGTGCATAAATAGAAGGATTCTTTAAGTATTCCAACTTACCTGGTGATGAGGAAGCTGTACTAAGGACCTCCTTGCATGTGTGACAGGAGTAGATACTGTACATACTGTGTTTTATTTTAAGTTACTACATACTACTAAATGAACCAATTTTAAATATTTGTAATGAGTTTGCTAAATTATGCTCATGTCCTGATAGATTTGAGGCAGTGAAGCCACACATATTATTACAAAGATCCTCTATGATATTTATGACACACTTCACTTTGAAAAAAAATATTTGTTGGGCAGAAGTCTAAAATCTTTGAAGACTGGAGATTGACCTAAGATTGCTTTATAGAAATAATTTAGCTTCATCTATTTTTATGAAGCATTAAACAAGGAAAATGACAGAGACTTATATGTGATCTTAGTAGTTTTTAACTTTAAACAATTAAGTAATAAAGTGGAATGAATGACATCAGATTTGAAAGAATGATTATCAAGAAATCCTGGGGCGTCTGTTCAGGTAATAGGGTACTGCTTCAAGTTTGGCTTTGGTTTCACTCTCATCTTCACAGTGAATTTGTCACCGTGGTACCTTTAAATGGTACCTTGAGAAATTAGTGTGACAGCTTGTCTGAAACTCATGGGATAATTTACATATCATTTCCCAGGGGCCTTGGCATTAAATGTTCCATTTATTAGAAATTAGTTTGCCCTTTGATTTATTGACAGACAACAGTGTGATACAGTTCAGTGTATTCAGGGACAAAGTTTAGCTTTCAACCATTTTATATTTCCTTTAAAAATCTAAACAACAATGCATTTAGAAGACTTAAATTAGGACAAAACAAAGAACATAAGCAGTAAAACATGACAGATGCTAAAAAGACAGTGTGTCTGGAATTCAGGGAGACAGTTAATATGCAAAGGTGTAATGAAGAAGATGAACTCATCTCTGTTCAAAGGCTACTTTTGGGGAGGAACTGTATCATCTGATTTAATCAGAATTCATTGTTCTTTTTTCAAACCAAGTCTGAGAATACCATATTTTCAATTATGAGCATTTTGATTACAGCTTCATTCTAACTAATTCAGTCTGAAGAGAATGCAATTGTTATGGTGATTTACATACAATATGCTAAGTTAACACAGCTAATGAGTGAAAGCATAATATTCTTTCTATTTATTCCTGGAAAAATATTGTGCTAAGCAATCTTTGAAAGAAAGAATTACATTATTCCCTAGCATTTTATGTCTACCTACAAGTTGAATTGGCACCGAGCCATTTTCTCTGCTATTCAAGTGAAATCACTCATATTTTGGTGATCACGTCTCTTCCTCTCCCCTTGGGAGAGACTGAAAACAATTCTCAATTTAATTAGATATGGTGCTTTCTCTTTTCTGTACATCTTTATTAGAGGAAAGAGTCTGTATTTTCTAATTTTGGAGGCTGGTTAACACCTTAAACATTACTAATTGCTGGAATATATTTTATGTGTCTTGCAATAGTGTAGTTAGTTAATTATAGCTTTCTCATTAGCACCACGTAGAGAATAATGAATTAACACATCTGTCTGATCAAAAGAACATGTAAGTTTATCTTCTGAGAATAAAAGTGTTATTGTGTTACCAAAAGTCACTATAATTTTCCCAAGAAATAAATTGCTTGGAATTCTCCAGCACTGGGTTAGGAAGCTTGATGAATGAGTTGGATTAATCACAAACAAGAGAGAGTGGAGCTGTGGTTGCTTGGCAACCCAACATTATTCTGCAATTTCTTCTGGTATATTTATCCAGTAAACTAGAAAATTCTGTTTTGTTAACGAATGTTTTTAGTCAGTGCACAAATAGACCATAACTAATTGAGATTTTATGTATTGTGGATAAAAAATGATCCTGCTTACCTCCCATTGTATAGATAATAAAATCACAAAGAAGCACATTCTGCTTTCAACTTTTAAAATTTTCTCTAAACAATATTTATTTCATTTTCATATAAATTTATTACCACCAAAGAATACAATTTGTTTATTCCTTTGAAAATCAAGTTATTAGGATTGGGGCTGGGGATTTAGCTCAGCGGCATAAGCACCTGCCTTGCAAGCAGGCAGTCATGAGTTCGGTCCCCGGTACCGATAAAAACGAAAAAGACAAAAAAAAAAAAAAAAGTTATTAGGATTGTGGGCATGCTTATAAAAAATCCAGTAAAAATAAAAAATAGAGTTTCAGGTGAAATGAATTCTTCCAAATTCATGGTTGGCCATTTGAACTGACAATTAGGTCAGTTTAGATTAAGTATAATAATCAGCTCAAAATAATGGTAGTAGATTATCATAATGATATCATGATAATGAATTTGGCAAATGTGTGAATATAACCTGTGTGTTGACCAGAGTTTCTTTTCCTGGTGGTTTTACCACATTTTCCCCATTGTAGTGTTTGTCTCCATTTTACTTTCTCTGTAGCTGCAGATGTAGGAACTCAGCAAAGCAATTTTGGGAACTAAAATCATACCATTTTCCTATACAGTTTATGAATTTTGGTGTGTATCACAATTCCATTTTTATATTATGAACTCTGAGGATAGAGGCTCCATTTTATGCATCTCATAAACCCTTACTCATCTGGCACAGTGGAAAGAAAATTGGTACACTGGTTAAATGAATTGGCTATAATAGTTAAGCTGCCAGAATTCAAAACCAAAATCTTCCAAGGAATAGATGTGTAGCTTGGGCTAAGTCATTTTGATTTCTCTAAGACTAATTTCTTCTGAGGGAATTGTAGAAGTTGTATCCATATCTAGTTCATGTGTATAATTGTGAGCATTGTGTGGCATGAACTTTTTAGCACTTTTAAGTATTTCACAAATTCTGGCTTTCTGTTATAATAACTGTTATGCTTCCATAGAGTTCTTAGTGTGTAGGTGGGCAATGATGGAGTCTTGTGTGTGTGTGTGTGTGTGTGTGTGTGTGTGTGTGTGTTTTCATGTATGGTAATAAGTATGATCTCTAATCATTGGTGCTACTAAATGGAAATTTGTGGATACTTATTTGAATTAAATGTATATAAAGGAATAGTAATTATTTTTCAGTTTGAAAGTTCTTGAGTAGTGACTCATTATGACTGAAATTGAGAATACATAGATGTTTTCAGTGCTGTTAACCTACATCAATCCAATCAGAATCTCAGGGGATGATGACCAAGAATTCAGATTTTTGAAATTTTCTAGTGAGATCCAGAAATACTGTCAGATTTGACAATGACTACTTTAAATTTGGGTATGTCTTTCATTAGGTTTGAGACATTAAAACACAGTTAACTTGGTGTTATGAAATGTGTTTGGGGGAAAAGCTTTAGCAAACTACTGAGGATTTTCTTAATGAATTTTCTTGGTTTAAACAATACTTCATTCTCTGAAAGTCTCAAATGCACTTTTCATTTACCATACATGATTTCATTTTTCAGCAAATGTCTCTAAGAAGTTGTGAAGGAATGGGCCATTAGCCTGATTTTTCAGATGAACAAAATAAAACCACACTAAAATTAAGTGGTTTCACTAGATTCATACATATAACATATCAAAATTTCTGAATTTTGAGTTCTAAATAAATGTCTGTCTTACGCTGCGATTTATAATTAGAGAGTAACAGATACTTGCTTAAATTATTGTGTAGGAAAACTCTGTATGGGGAGGAATTTCAACCATTTTGCTCAATGCAAAGAAAAAATAGACCAAAAAAATTCAAAAGAGGCAACACAGTCATTTAGAACTCAAACGAATGCCCCTTTGGACTGAATATTTAATTTGTTCAGCCTAAAAAATGTATAAGAAAAAATTGAATCAACGTGTGGAGATGTTAAAATTTGTTAGGCTTGGCTTACCTTGAAAAAAGCAATCGTAGCATTGCATTTAAATGCTCAGGTGACAGAATGGCTGAAACAATGTGGAATATATCTTGATGGTCTTGGCAGAATTAGTTTTGCGATGTTTCGGCAAAACCTTGTCCCATTATTATCTTTTCTTATTCATACTTTGAAGGGGTAATTAAAAGCAGTTAATTGGACACAGCTAAGGGAAATCAGCATGTGTTGATTTTCTTAATAAATTCTCTTGGTTTAAATAGTCTCCCCAGGAGAGAGGCAGTTTCTGGAAAGAGCTGTGACCAGTAGCTCTGGAGAAATTACCATGTAGGACCCGCAGCTTTCAGTAGATGAACCTAGTTGATCTCTAAGGACAAGGCAATGCTGCCTTTCCATCTGAGGACTGTCCCTCCTACAGAGTGATGGAAACCACTGCCAGTCAGAGGGCAAGGAGCTTTGGGGGACAGGGATGTCTGAAGGGTCAGTTCCTGAATAAAGCAGGATGGGGGAAAGTGGAGAGTGGGTCTGAATCTGACAGAATACCTAGCATATGCTGAGAGGATTAACATTTAAGGTGTGTGAACAATGAAATGGAAAGTTTAAATTGCTCAACACTGAAAAGCAGAGAATCATGTTTGCACTGAAGGGCATATGTAAGCAGGACATTGTGGCATATCTCCACAGTCCAAGCACCAAGCAGCTGAGGCTGGAGGATTGTGAGTTTGAAATCAGTATGGAATACAGAGCAAAACTTTACTCCAACCCCCCAAAAAGGCCTTTTCTTTGTCATTCTTCTCTGCTCCGTTTGTTAAGTCTCCTTACATGGATATATCTAAGCCTACAAGTAGATTTCTACCATGGGTCCCAACACCAAAACAAACTCTCCTTTTCCTTGCATCATCCCCGCTTTCTGACAGCTGATACAACCAAGAGAAGGGAAAAGACAGATTCTATGATCATAGGTGTGCATTTTTGGTAGGCAAGCCTTCCTAACAAAAGCTTTTACTGTAAGTGATGATAGTAATGAAAGATATTGTAGGCAGCAGGCTTGGTACTCTTATGTAGGCAGAAGCCTAATGTAACTAATAACTCGGAGATTTGGATCTCTGAAACAAGTAGTCCTCTTTGGCAAAGCTGTATTAAAGTGATAAGGCTAAGGAAATAGGTCAGAGGTGCATTTGTAGCATCCTGATCTGGGAAATTTGTGTTTCCAAGATGTTATCACTTAGAGAAATGGTCCCTCAAAGCCTCATGAGCTCTTAAGTGGAGTTTTAGAAAGGTGATGGTCTTGGTTACTTTTCTCTCGCTACTGGGACAAAACACTAGTCACTCAATATGAAGGAAGGAAAGGTTTATTTAGCTTACAGTTTTCGGAGCTCTCAGTCCATGCTCCGCTCACTCCAATGCAGAGTGGCATGGTTAAGGGGAAGCTAATCATGTCGGTTACAAGCTACAAGAGCAAAAAGCGAAAAAGCGGGAAAGCACGCCTCCTTCCAGTCCTTAGACCTTGGCGGGTGCAGCACTCACACCACCAATCCCAGAGCTAGACAGTGGACCAATCACAAACGCTAGAGTCAGCTGTTTCCAGGGCTGCACGAGGCTTTGCAGGACATTTAAACAAACCGCAGCAGTGACTGAATACCAAGGTTGCTATAACTACACGTGACTTTAGGGAGGGACTGATAGGGAATGCCTGCCTCCCTGGTTCCTCCCCTCTGCCTCTGCTTCCTGTCTGCCGTGATTTTAACAGCTTTCTTCCTTGACAGACCCTTCCATCATGCTTTTTCTGTGTCTGACCTTGTGAAACAAGGGACTGAAACTTTGCATTTTTTGAGTGTTTTATAGTTTTCAGAGAATATTTCCATGTCATCTCATCTAACTTTTACAAAAACATGGAGAAAAAAGGCTGTTCGCCAATTTTACAGACAAAAAAACCAAAAAAACCAAACAACAACAACAACAACAACAACAAAACACTTATACAAGGTTATACAGATTGGTTAGGCTGTGGTAAAGGCCAAAGTTAAAGCTCAAATATACTGATTTGTAACCCAGTTTCTAGCCCACTCCATTTTTAAAATTTTAATATACATTTTTGTACAACTGAGAGTGAATCTCATTTTTTAAACAATTCCAGAGTTATTGTGTACTGGACTGTAATGAGAGTAGGAGAAATATTGAAAATGTCACCATTAAATTTCCAGAGTTGAACGTAGCCCTGGACAAAAATTGTAAATTTTTACCAAGATTTTACCAAGCTGTCTCCTTTCTATCGCACTTATTTGGTGTGTGTGTGTGTGTGTGTGTGTTTGTGTGTGTGTTGTGTTGTGTGTGTACTTCTGTTTGTGTCCATATCCTACAAGATACTGAAACTGGCCAGTCATTAGAAAGCATTCTATTGAACAACCTCTATGTGTTAGAGATGGAACTGAGATACACAGATATTCCAATAGTTGTCTTTATGATTTGTCAAGTGTTTAGTGTATTTTTCTATCTCCACATTAGTGATTTAAGGGAAGTTCTATCATCACAATTTTCATTTTAACCTGAGGGGTACAGACAGAAAAATATCCTGGTCCAAGGTTACACAATAGAGCTCCTATGTGGCAACGGCAGGACTCAGACACCGAAGGAGCGGATTTCCAGCCACAAGTTCCTAATCCACTTTGTATTACCAGTGATTCCAGTATACTTTTCAGCAGGCTTTGTCTTTTCGTCTAGACTTCTATTTTTAATGTGCACAGTTGGTGCCTCAGTGCATTAGCAATATTCTCTATTATGATCACTATGGATTAGTATTCTTTGTTGTCCATGCAAACTTAACTGTTTTGTGTCCAATTGTGCCAAATAAGCAAGAAAAAAGTAGATAAAAATGAGTGCCTTTAAGATATTAAATGATAATGCATACTATCCAAGGAATGATATAATTTAAAAAGACTTTTAAAAATTCTTTAGTGCAATAGATAAATAGTGAGTGGCCACAACAGAGGAGATACATTTGATGATCTGGGATGTAGGGTTCTCTCCGAAGTAATGTCATATAAGCATTTTTTTCTCTTATTACTTTTGTACCAGACCCTGGGCACCAAGGTACATGTTAAATCAACCCTCAGCCTACAAAAATTCAGCTGATCACTAATTAGCTTTTTTTTTTTTCTTTTCTTATATAACAAAGGTGAAGAATATATTTTCTTCCTGTCTTGGTTGGGTAGGAGATCTCATTTCCTTGAATTGTACACAGAACACATT
The DNA here is from genome assembly GCF_034190915.1 of Cavia porcellus. NCBI lineage: Eukaryota > Metazoa > Chordata > Mammalia > Rodentia > Caviidae > Cavia > Cavia porcellus. The sequence goes on from NW_026947496.1 coordinate 58,157,328, forward strand.
TTCCATGAGGCATTTGTTTGATTTCTGCCTTTTTCTCTAGAATATAACACTTGGCATCTAAAGCACTCTTACGTTTTGTATTGCAAAATATAAACGCTTTAAAATTTTTTTGTAAAATATATCTATTGAAAAAGCATGAAATTAATTCATTATGTTAATAATGATATGAAAAATTCTTTTTTTTTTCTTTTTTGTTTTTATCGGTACCGGGGATCGAACTCATGACTGCCTGCTTGCAAGGTAGGCGCTTATGCCGCTGAGCTAAATCCCCATCCCCAATATGAGGAATTCTTAACATTACAAAATAGCAAGAAATCAAAAACATTGCCGACAACAATAAGCATACAGATAAACAAAATAATAATTTTAACACATGAGGCTTTCATTTGCATAACTAATTGACAATCTTGGGGTTATTATTTTTCACTAAAGCAAGACATGTACTCTTCTTTAAAGGAGTTATGCTGAATCAGTAAAAATAACCAAAGTAAAAATTTTAAAATTGATATAGATTCTATTTCATTTTGTAACATCTAGAAATTTTCAGAGGATCTAGATTTCACTTGTTCTTAATACTCTACTTTTTGGTGCATACAAGTTTCAGCATTTAATTGATTTAATCTGTCTAGACTTTAAATACATTTATTTGCTTGATATAATATTAAAAGACCAATACTGAGCAACTCAATGGAAAGCATGTGCGTTTCTATGAATCAAGTTCAAATAAATTGAATTTAACCTTAACCACTGTCTCCTCAAAAATGTACCATCACCAAAGTGAATGCCATCCATTCCTGTATGAACACTTAGATGAGCTATTTAGATTGGACATTGACTTCCATAAATAAAATCCTCTTTTGAAAACTAACTCCTGCTTTTCTGTTTCACCAACTGTAACTGGGGATAAGAACAATAGTTACCATTGCCTTTCCAATGGCAGTTGGAGGATTAATGCGTTAATATTTGTAAAGTACTTTGAAGCTAAAAGTGCTATCCATTTTTATTATGAATAAACAATTTTTCTCCCATGTAATTTTGGACAGCAGCCATTAAAAATCCATTACTGTATTTAACAGCAAAACAATCTGCTACAGCCTAATATTTACCACCTCAATTAAGCATGCATTCTATTTCTTTTGCACCCTCCAAATTCAGAGATTGTTAGAAGGGACAGAAAGGTATGTGTCATCATTTCCCATTTTCATTTAAATAATGAGTTGGGATGTTTTGATTGTGTCTGCAGAAAACTAGATTCTATTCTCAGTGGGGGATTAATTTGGTTGCATTTTTATTTTTGTAGTTTGTTAAAGAAACCATCTAGATTTTTATTCAACCAGGTTTACATTGTATTTTATTAAATTTGAAGGTTGTATTGCAATAACTTTTTGCTTTTTCGATGCTGGAATAATAAATGAACTGGATTTATTGGGATGATTGTGTATATGTTTATGCATGAGATTGAGGAGGGGCTGTGAAACATTTCACAAATTACTATTAAAGCTCAAGGTAGAAAATTGACCCTCAGTTCACAAATATTAAAAATAAAATTGGAGGAATTGGATTATGGAGATTAATTCTTTCATTAATAAATTAAAGCAATTAATAAATAGTATTAAATCCCATGAATTCCAATTCACTTTGATCTAGATACATGATGAAAAAACGTGATGATACAGCATAGTGCAAATATTTCTCACATACTACTAAACAACATTTTTTCTGAATCTGCTTTACTACAACAAATAAAAATAAAAAGAATAACTGCAATGATTGTTAGTGAAGTAATACCAGTTATCAGTTCCACCTCCACTATTTAAATACTATATCTAAAATTTGAACCAGTCAATATCCAAAATTTGAACAAAACTAGCCAAATTACAACCCGAACATCTATGAAAAATTCATTAAAATGAAAATATTTCATTATGGAAATCTTGTGTCAGTGACTCTTCACCTTTAACTTGGAACCATTCTAGTGAGCTAAACACTTTTATTTTATGAGATAAAAAGTAGCTGTAAGTTATATTTTATAGGAGAAATTTTGCAGATTTCTTCACAGACAAAAAAGATTACTGCCTATGTCTTTTCAGTCAGGAGGAGGAGTAAAAAGACTAGGCAAAGACAATTTAGAAATCCTAATGACTATAGGGGTGGTCCTGAATCAGTAAGAGATTACAAAATAATTTAAAATAAAAAATAAAATTTGGTATATCACTTATAAGAATTTAGGTTATTTATCAGAAAATCACGCACAACTCCTCTTTACTAACAGTTTAGCTGTTTAATATTATTAAATATAAATCTCCAACAAAATGCTAAACCTTTTCAAGTATATCTTTTTAGAATCAATACATGTACAGTGATTGAGGTATGCGATGTTGCATGAATTTAGGACTCTGTACCACTCTCCAGAGGTCTACTACAGAGTGCAGTTTTATGATTATCACCCACAGATATCATGCCTTGTAGAGATGACCCTTATTCTACAGATTCTGAAGTCATGTTATTTTTATTATTTTCTCTATTGAATTGTGTATTGGGAATTTACCATATGGCTGAAAATAATTTATTTGTTCACTAAAAATGTATTTTGCATATGCAATTCTTTGGGTATCAGTAGGGAAATAAACAAACTGCTTGCTTTGAGGAAAAACAAAAGGCTTATTTGTAATTAAGAGGCGAAATGATGAAAAATGACTCTTAAGTGTGAATATGTAAAAGGTGAAGGAATATTGTTCTACTTCCTTACTGATAAATAACAAACTAAACTATAACCTAAACAACAATTTAAGAAAACATCATTATGTGAAATCTCATGTTGAAATAAGTCAGAAATTCAAACAGGGTTCCACTGAATGATTTTTTCTGTCTTACTTGGCAACAACTGTGTTCCTATGGTGGTGTTCAGGGAATGGCTAAGATAGGTTATTACTTCCCAGATGACTTGATGTCTGATGCTGCAGTCCAGGCTTCCTTATGAACTCTTCTCCCTCTTTCCATAGCCTGGATTTTCTCCACTGGCATTTCTGGCAAGATCACTGGACTCTATATACTGCTCTGGGATCCAAGAATTCAACTTGAACACTTGACAATTTTCTTAAAGGCTAGTCATGGGAAAATCTGGATTCCATAGAAGGACTCATTCAGTCACTTTCCTGGGAGACTGTAGTAGATGGGGAAGGAAAAAAATGAAAAGAAAGAATTATTAACCCTGCTGCTCTGGTTTGGATAAATGCCCCTAAAGATCTATGTGTTGAATACTTGAACCTAAAGTGACATTACTGGGAGATGGGAGACATATTAGAAAGTGGAATAAAATGGACTATCCTTAAGTGTTTGAGGGTTTCGTCTCAGAAGAAGTAGTGGAGCCCTGAACTCTTATTCATCTCTTTGTTTTGCTTCATGGCCATGAGGAAAACAGTTTTACTCACTAATACACTGCTACCATGATGTATTAATGAGTTTTCCCATTGCTGGGCATAATGCTCGACACCCACAGCTTGAAGGAAGGAAGGTTTGATTTGGCTCATGCTTTCAGGGAATTCAGTCCATTGACAGCTGGCTCCAATGCAGAAATGGTAGGCAATGGTAGGCTTGGTTCATGACAACCAGGAAAAAAAGCTAGGAAACAGTTCCAGAGAAAAAGGGGCCAGGAACAGAATTCCAAAGCTACGAGTCACATTTACAGGACCTCCCCAACATGCTTAGAAGTGTGCTCCACCAATTCCACAGAAGAATCCCAGAGCAAATCAGGTAGATATTCTATCTTAACTCAATACCCAAATGAATTTCAGCAAGGTATACTTAATCTTTAAATACAGTGTCAAGGGGTGATAGAAAAGAATAATATCAGAATGAGGCCAAAATTCAGCTGGTGAACATTACATCTTTAGGGCACACAATGGTAGATGTGAATTGCTATGAGTTTTAGCCATTCTGCCCATATGGCTTTACTGGTACAACACACGTGGCCTCTCTCTTGTGAAGCTTTGCTCATGGCCTACAGCTTTCTTCAACAAATGTTTTGCAATCCCCACATCTCCTACTTCCTAAGGTCACCACCACATCTTTGGATTTATTCTCACAGCTACATGCTTTGCTTTCTCAGAGGCTTCTGACTTGGCCTCAGAGACCTTTCTTTGAAATCCAGGTAGAATCCTTCCTCACACCACATCTCTCATATTCTACATTCCAGTAAAACCAGAATTATATGATATGAGCACCAAGTTCTGCTGCTAGTGGAAGCAGTAGCTACAGTCCTTGAATCATGATTACAGTATTTTCTGATTTCCTGAATGACTTAGCACAGTGAAATGAATTCTGGGAAATTGATTTTCTAGGAGACCCTTTTTGATCAGGAGCCTTAGGGTCTCTCTCTCTCTCTCTCTCTCTCTCTCTCTCTCTCTCTCTCTCTCTCTCTCTCTCTCCTCTCCCTCCCTTCTTTCCTCCCCCCTTACTTTTTCTCTCACCCCCCCCATATTGGGCTCCAACTCATAAACTTGGGCTTGCCAGGCAGGTTATGCCACTGAGCTATATCCCCAGTTCTGAGACTCTCTTCTTAAATGAATACGTTCCTGCTTCAGCATGCATTGTGTATGACTTTTACAGACTCCTGAAATATCCTCAAGCAAATTTTTTCACTGTAAAATGTACTTGACTATATGTGAATGGCATTAATCTATTAAGCAGTTATGCCTTCATTGCCCACAAATTTACATGTTTCTTCTGGACCAAAATTAAAGTTCAAAAACTTTTCTTCTCTTGTTTTTTGCTCCTACTTCCCACTATAAACTGAAAAAAAAAGCATCTAGCTTTGCCCATGCCACACCCTAAACGTTGGACTGCCTTTGAATTTCCCCCATCAAATTAATTATTACACTACACTTCGTCTCAGTCTCCTGAAGTTCCAGGATATGAGTAATATTTAGACAAATTTTCTGCCAGATTGTAACACAGATTCTATTCCATCTACAAATAGACTCCTTGTTACCAACTGAAATTTCCTGAACCTTGCTTTCACTGTCCCCAGTAAACTCCTTGTAACCCACTGAACTCTTCTGAGCCTGTCCTTTTCTCTCCCCATTCCTATAAGCCTTCTGGTGTCCTGGATTCTAAACAGAATCACCCGTTGGGCTTGCTTTGAGAATTCTAGGATTTCTTTATCCTGAATCTC